>NC_072464.1:20950455-21090455 GCF_027596085.1 Anoplopoma fimbria | reverse complement strand
TACCAAAAACAACAACACAGTGGCAATGTTGGAAAACTTGTTGTATTTGAATGATAACATCGTATCCTTTCAGTGACTGCCAGTAATATTTCTTTTTTCTAAAGAGTCCTGCACCATAAGCTTTGCAGTGGCATGAAGTTACTAATCATCTTCACCTGGCCTCCCTCTGACCTGACGTTCCCCCTACCACCTGCAGGGGGCGCAGCGACAAAAAGCCAATTGGAAATTAAAAATATATTTATTTTTAGTTATTCCAGAAAAAAAGTACTGTGGCAAATAATTGTTTATGATACTTACAGGTTTTGTTCACCCAGTTTTTTTTCACAATAATCATCATTTTTTATGAGTTTTGACGAGTGAATGCAATCGTGTGAGAATACACAATGAGCTGTAATGGAGATATAATAATTGTGAAGATGTTTCTTATTTAGAAACATTTTTTAGCAACTGTCTTTTTAAAGGCACTTAAAAGCTTCAAAATTAGGGTATTTGCTGACATTCTCTTTATCGTAAAATAAGACGAGGGGGCGCGTTTGGAGTTGTGTCTCAATGTCCATTGGGTTGTTGGAAGGTAACCAAATATATATAAGTGGCTCTATAATCAAAATGGACTAAAATTATAATACCATGACAAAAATAAAAAGTTGTAAAAAAATTAAATTAAATTAAAGGGAAAATAGATAAATAAACAAATAAGAAGAATACTGCAGTCTTCCATAGTGGCTCTAGCGGTCGTAATCATCATCATATACTTTCAGTTCTTCATCAGCTCTAAGGAGACAATTATTATTCATCCATTCATTAAGTATCAAAATAGCCAAAAATGTAAACCCTTTTCTCTGTTGGCCTACATACAAGTTTCACCCACTTCCTGTACAGTGAAAACTATGTATCTCCATTTGTTGATTTTGATTGTGAACATTTGTGATAAACTTAAGGATAAAGTGTTTTTTTCTGGGTTGAAAAAAATATTTAGTTTTTTACTGATGGACAAAATCAACCCTTTAGATCTCACAACTGTCATTATCCCACCAGCTGTTTCTGATACTGACAAATATCCACTCAAGTCCCTGGTGGGGGGGAAGGGTGCCTCACAGCAAATCAT
Source organism: Anoplopoma fimbria (assembly GCF_027596085.1). Lineage (NCBI taxonomy): Eukaryota > Metazoa > Chordata > Actinopteri > Perciformes > Anoplopomatidae > Anoplopoma > Anoplopoma fimbria. The sequence continues at coordinate 21,089,350 of NC_072464.1, read as the reverse complement.
TGCCCTCGGGCCACATAACAGGTTAATCTGTATCAGTGAGGTCTTTAAGGAGTGGTCAAGAATCACTGAAACCAGACGAAACATTCCCAAAAGTAGCCGTATGAGAACTAATGAAAGACATGACTGGTAATGAACCAGAATATATAGATAACTCTGTACACTGAAATACCAGATAAATAAATAAACACATGATCCTGTATTTTGAATTTCTCTAATTAGTGATTTTCAAGTGAAATTTCATTTGAATATCATGGTTTACAAATGTCGTTGGTGTTGTGTGTATGTATTTATATATATATATATATATATATATATATATATCAGTCAAAAGTTTGGACACATCTTCTCATTCAACTATTTTGAAGAATCTAAAATATAAAACATATTCTGGTTTGTTGAGCATTTGTTTGTTTACCACATAATTCCATATGTGTTCCTTCATAGTTTGGATTTCTTCAATATTAATCTACAATGTAGAAAAAAAAAAATAAAAATAAAGAAAAACCATTGAATGAGAAGGTGTGTCCAAACTTTTGACTGGTACTGTATATATATATATATATATATATATATATATATATATATATATATATGATTAAATTCCTAGTATGTATACACTTGGTAAATAAAGCATATATCTTATCTATATATCTTATATTATCTTTATCAGACATAATTTACTACACAATAATAGGATTTTGCAGTAATATGAAACACAAAAAGATTAGAATAAAATAGAGCATTAAATGAAGTGTGTGAGGGGGATTACACAACATAGGTTTTTCATGAATCTCCTGTTTATGTGGCGGAATAGCGCAATGTATCTCCGACCAATCAGCGAGCTACATTCTCAGACCCCGCCCACTCAAGCCCCGCCCCTCTTGCTTTGTGGGCTCATCCGATTGGCTGTCTGTTTTTCCTGCTCTTCTCTGATTGGCTAATATCTGGTGAGGTCTGAAAGCCGGGTACCTGCCGCACCTCTATGAGCTTCCAACACTTCTCAGCTCAGTCTGCACCCTCCGCTGTCTCTACCGTGGACCTTTAACACAAACAAGGTATGACTGTGATATATAATGTATATAATGACATTTTGCTTTCTGCAGAAGGAAGTGGTGGAGTAACAGGGGAATAAGTGTGCAGCCGACTCTTATCTTATTGTCTCGATATGCTGGTTAGAAACCATTAAACATGACATCAATGCTGCAATGATTTCATTTTTTTCTTTTAATGCAAATAAGATTTTAATGTTTTGCATATGTGTGTTGCACATATTGTGGAAATGAAGTCATATGCATGGAAACACGACTGTTTAAAATGGTAAACAAGGCCCACAGTCTGAGCAAGCTGCTTCCTGTGTGCGTGTCATTCATCTGCAGGCCTGTGTTTACATAGTGCATGTATGTATGCAGTGCATTTGTATAAAGTGCATGTACTATACGGTGGGTTATGGGTTGGCATGCCTCGTCTGACCTGCTGACAGACTGTTTCAGCAGTCATCTCCCCACCAGGCCATGGTCAGCCTGTTTTCTGGGTTATGTAACTTTCTTTTCAGGACGTCCTGTAATTTAACACAAATAAGATATGGATCTGCAAGTCATAACCATCATAGAATACCAACCACCCATACAGTATATATATATATATGTATGTATGTATGTATGTATGTATGTATGTATGTATGTATGTATGTGTATATATATATAGTACCAGTCAAAAGTTTGGACACACCTTCTCATTCAATGGTTTTTCTTTATTTTAATTTTTTTCTACATTGTAGATTAATATTGAAGACATCCAAACTATGAAGGAACACATATGGAATTATGTGGTAAACAAACAAATGCTCAACAAACCAGAATATATTTTATGATTTAGATTCTTTAAAGTAGTTGAATGAGAAGGTGTGTCCAAACTTTTGACTGCTACTGTATATATATATAGGTTATATTTATAGAAGAAACAAGTATGCACATTTATTTAAATTATATAATAACATGAAAGGCCCTTTATCTTCTATTAATGGCTATTAATGAGATTGTTGGCATATGTTAATCATATGCTGCAGTTTTTTTTGTTTGACCCAGATTTAAGAGGATTATGGAGTATATCAGGTGGTCACTGGTCTGACTCCTCCCAGTTTATGTTTTTAATGGGTTCCTTCATTGCGTCTGCAGTGTTATGTAGAGCGTAACAACCACAGACATTGATTGTCATGCTACTTGTTTTTTTGTGCAATCGCTGAACAAATTTACTATGTGATACCATAAAGTATAATATTCAAACATTTTATTTCGTCACACCAAGATTAAAAGAAAGTTATTCAACTTTACAGTGACTAACGGCACATCTTAACCAGCAAAATGTATGTTATTTAAGCTTGATAGAATCCCATGTTCTGTCCTGAACCCATCTCTCTTCTTTGCTTTAGTTCATCGTTATCTTAAACGTCTCTGTGTTTGTCCCCGGTGTCACAGGACTCAAAGATGTCTCAGAAGATCAAGGCAGGCTCTGTGGTGGAGATGCAGGGGGACGAGATGACTCGAGTCATCTGGGAGCTCATTAAGGAGAAACTCGTCTTCCCGTACCTGGAGCTCGACCTGCACAGGTGAATACACCTCAGTGTGATTGGCATCGAATGTCCTCTTATTAGTGGGTGCATCCGTTTCTTCATTTGACCCTGTTGCTCCTCTTATCTCCTGCACGGACTTTGTTCACAGTTGTATGTTATTTGCGTGACCTTTTTTATGGGACGTTCAAGTCCCTAATGTCCCCATAACTCATGACGAATCATATCTTCATGCTGCCTTGTTGGGACAGATAGGCGGCACTTTGGACTTTTTCTGATAGATGTGATAACAGAACCGTCCCTTGTTGTATCTCATCGTAAAAAGTGAATGATTTATTGTGCAGCAGGCTTTGGAAGCACACGTTTTTATTTAATGTGGTGTAATAAATACTCAGTGTGTTTGAAAAATATCTTTGAAAGCAGGACTGTCGTAATTCCGGCCCACTGGAAAAACAAACTATAACCAATTAGGATTCCTGAGGACATTCTGTCAAATTGATGAATCTAATTTAATACTTTAACAACAATTGATAGTAATTGTAAAAAAGGGTCAACGTGTGTGCATTCAGATTAAAGCATGTTCAGAGTTTTCTAAGTGTTACAGTTTGAACAGACACACAACATAACAATCGATTGCTTAAGAACAAACCGGGACGACATACTTTTAAAACCTAAAACTATCTCCTTAAAGCTTTCTGTCTCTCTCTCTCTCTCTCTTTCTCTCTTGTGGTATATATACATGTTGAGTGTCATCTAGTTACGGCTTGGTTTTGAGCTTGCGAGTGAAGAGGAGGAAGAAAGTGGGTAAAAGGTCGTGGCTGCTTTCAAACAATGCCAACGGGTTTCAGAGAAAGCCGGTACTGAAGGGAATGATAAGCATCAAGCTCGGCCTACTTCCTCATCTCACTGGTTTGTTAGGTTCTTCTTGCACAAGTGGAGCAACTTTTTCAGTTATCCTGGCAGTGGGCCAGCCGTCACAGCACAGTCGATTCCTTCTGTCCTTTGTCTTTGTGTTGCTGGGGAGATCTCAGGCGTGTAAAGAAGCACAGAGCGAGCACAGTACTGTGACAGAAGTGGGGCAGGAGGCTAATGGCTATTCTTAATGCTAACACGGTGTCAGGTCTTCCAAGAAATTCTAATTAGCCGAGATCTGGAGTGAATAAAAGCCCTGGCAGCGAGTTAAACTATTCCTCAAGCTCACATACCCTCTTTCACTGCTTATTAATATCCATGTTCATGTCCTTTGACACAGCGGTTATGTTGCACATTGCAGCCAGTGTTTTGTAACATTCACGGATTAGCTTCTAGCCAAATAAAACAGTGCCATGTGTTCACTTTTAGTGCGTCAGCTGTGCTGCAGGATGTTTGTGCAACTGAAGCATAAATAATCACTGTCCTTCTTTAAACAGAGCGCTTTGGTTTATGGCGTCCCATGCCTCTGCTGTTCAGATTGATAAGTGGTCTCTATGTCTGATCCATTTCTTCTCCTCACATCTCTGCATAGTCTCATACTTGAAGGCACACAAATATTAATGTTTTGGAATACTGACTAAAATATGTCTGTTGCATTTAGTGTCAAAAAGTGTCATGTAATAGAAGTTGGCAATGAATATTTGGCAGATTGTTAGGCTTGTTTATTCAACTTTTTTTATCAAATATTTCCAGCTTTTAATCAAGAAACTTCTCTAACTTTTGACAATATTTTACCAACAGGGAGCAAAGTTATTTATTAACACGGATAGATCCTGTAGTTTGGCATCTTTGTAGAATCGAGAGAATTAAGACATGTTTATAAGGCTGAAACTAAGTATTGAGAAAAAGTATTGTTTTGTAATTGTAGTGGCAAAGGTTATGAACATTTCAACACATTTCCAATACATTACGAATGCTTTCTCCGGCACTGTTAATTCAAACTCTCTTCTCTCCATCTCCTCCTGCAAAGCTATGACCTCGGCATGGAGAACCGAGACGCCACTGACGACCAGGTGACGGTTGACGCGGCGGAGGCGGTGCGCCGCTACAACGTGGGCATCAAGTGCGCCACCATCACCCCCGATGAGAACCGCGTGGAGGAGTTCAAGCTTAAGCAGATGTGGCGCTCGCCCAACGGCACCATCCGTAACATCCTGGGCGGCACCGTGTTCAGGGAGGCCATCCTCTGCAAGAACATCCCCCGCCTGGTGCCCGGCTGGATCAAACCCATCATCATTGGCAGACACGCCCATGGAGATCAGGTAACAATCAGGAAAAATGCATGTTAGGGTTACAGTTTAAATACTAACCAACTGCAGGACTACAGCTGAAAGGAGAGTCTTTATCTTTGTGCAAATACCAACACCCATTATTATCTGACAAAACCGCTACTGTCACTGAAGCATCATTTGCAGCTAAACCCCTGTGACTAACGGGCTGCTGTCAACTCTCGTACGAGCTCGGTGACTTAAGGTGAAGTCAGGCATTGTTGGGTTGTCAGGAGAGGCTTAGTCAATAATTATATTTCATCGAGCCGTGCTCTGAACTGTAATGTGCAACCTCTACAGGTTTAACAAGTTGCAACAACGCCACAGAACTATCACGAGTTAGCTTGTGGTGCTGTGCCAGAGTCAACAGTCCTCCTCTCTGCACAGAGATATGCAGGTGAAATGTCAAACGGCTGCGTGTAACATAATCTCCCGAGGATGTCAGAGGTATTCATATTATTTACTCTAGCCTAGCCCGTGTCGAGGTGTTTATGACTTGGGCATTGTCATTTGAACTTTGATCTCACACAATGTTTATAGGACAGCTCTCACACCCTCCTAAATCAGTCTGTAATGGCTGTGCAGTTAAGTGAAAACAGAGATGTTGCAGTAGAATTAAGCTTTTGTGTTTCTCACTTTGCTCCCAACAGTACAAAGCTACAGACTTTGTGGTGCCCGGGCCTGGGAAAGTGGAGATGACCTACACGCCCACAGGCGGAGAGCCCGTCAAATATGTCATCCATGAGTTTAAGGGTAAGAACACAACCAGCCCGCTGCACCAATCATGCTTCAATTAGCCTCACCACATGTGAACGGTCTGATGATTGAAGCTATGCGAGCAAAGTGGCTCAGGCAACGAGTGGGACAGTTTACTTTGCGTTGACACACACGCATCAGCCTAAAATGGAAAATGTCCTCGAGCAAAGATGTCAGATATCATGATGTGGATTTGTAAAGGAGTGTCAGTAAATATAATTAAGCTGGACTGGCAGCACATTAAGCATTGTGTTCACATTGTAAAGGGGAAAATAGGAGATATGGCTTATCTATTTGTGTCAATGTCATTCCTATTCCCCTGTTGTATGAGTCAAACCCAACCACTGAGCTAACTGAAACAGATGTAATGGAGACTAGCAGCAGGGAATTTCAGTTTCCTTTATCAGTGTTTGTCTACGTTTGACAGAGTGTGATATTGTTTATTCAGTCATACTATACTGCATATAATAAAAAACAAATACAGGTCTGCATACTGTGTATATACATCTGTATGTGGTGGTATTGCACAGCGTATATGTGACCCTACGATACTTAATGTATGTATATTTGTGTCCGTCCAGGCACAGGTGGTGTTGCCATGGGGATGTACAACACAGACAGCTCCATCAGGGACTTCGCCCACAGCTCCTTCCAGATGGCGTTGACCAAAGGCTGGGCCCTCTACCTCAGCACCAAGAACACCATCCTGAAGAAGTACGACGGCCGCTTCAAAGACATCTTCCAGGAGATCTACGAGAAGTAAGGACTCTTTAATCACACGTGCACACTTTTCTCTCTCTTTTTCACAAGTGCACACACTTTTTAATTCCAGAGATCACAACTCATTTGTCCACCTTTTTGTGTTTCCAGGCAATACCGGGCTCAGTTTGAGGCCAAAGGCATCTGGTACGAGCACCGTCTCATAGATGACATGGTGGCCCAGGCCATGAAATCTGAGGGGGGCTTCATTTGGGCCTGCAAGAACTACGACGGAGACGTACAGTCTGATTCTGTGGCACAAGGTTGGTAGAAACAATTTATGTGGATAAATATGGAGAAACGTTCTTATAACTCCTGCAAAACTGCATTGTATTACAAAAATAGAGAATGCTGATTTTGCCTTTTTCTGGTTCAAAGATGTTCTGTTGGTTTTGTGTTTCAGGCTACGGCTCCCTGGGTATGATGACCAGTGTGCTCATCTGTCCTGATGGACGCACAGTGGAGTCTGAGGCCGCCCACGGCACAGTGACTCGCCACTTCAGACAACACCAGCAGGGGAAAGAAACCTCCACCAATCCCATTGGTAAAAAAAAAACAGACAAATATCCAAAAAGAAAGGCTCTATTAATGTTATGCATTGTGTAATGTAATGTATTTTTGCCTTCACTGTGTGTTTGTGTGCCACAGCCTCCATCTTTGCATGGTCGCAGGGTCTGCTCCACCGGGCAAAGCTGGACAACAACACAGAGCTGCGGGTGTACTCCGAGGCGCTGGAGGCCGTTTGCATCGAGACCATCGAGGCCGGTTTCATGACCAAGGATTTGGCCATCTGCATCAAAGGCCTGACAAAGTTAGTCTCTTCATTATCAAACACTCAATTTATTCTGCGTGTCCCCGTCAGGTGCTGCAGTGTCCCCACTGTAGATGTCTAGAACAGTTTATTTTTCTTCTTGGACCATATCTTAGCACTTAGATATGGCTTATTGTTGTATGAAATGGTACATGCATCTTTTGTGCAGAAGATTAATATCTTATAAAAGTACATACAAAAAAAAGTACAAAAAGTACAACAGGTCATCTCTACGGAATTTTGTATTTTTTTATATATATATATATATATATATAAAAATTCCATAGAGATGACCTGTTTCAATTCAAACCAGTTTGCTCTTGTAACACTGATTTGCTAACAAGATAGCTACTGTTTTCACATTCCTCTACTGAAGGGGGAAATGTCTGGTGCACTTCCCTTAAATCTGAGATTCAAACGTACCATTGGCAAGCTAGATTTGGCACGTCATAAATTCAAAATCCAACCGCTGTCTAACACGCAAACGCCGATGAAGAAACTTGAAACCTCTGGAGCTGTTTCATCAGCACAGAGAATGAGAGTTCGCATTAGCATAGTAAAGGTTTTGACAGCAAACATGGTAGAACGTTTGCAGTTTTGGGCTCTTAACCGGACCACGGATCTCACTTTAATTATCTACCAATAAAATCCCACTAAATATTTCCGTATGTTTTACAACCGCTAATGCTGTGTCGGCAGCTGTCAGTTACAAGCAAACCAGCTAACAAGCAATATGAACAAGTAATAGAAGACAGCAAATTTTTCCGTAGCTGCTGTTTTGGTGCAAATCAGACTCCTCAGGGTCAAACATGCATGGCCTGAGGTCATATTTGCATATTTGAATATTCACAAATAGACACATGTCTCAATGAGGGAGGGAGTAAATATGTTTCAAGCTGCTTTTCAGATTTTTTTTTTTACTTTATATGTGCAGAAACCATGTTAAACAAAATCTTAATCATAGCAGACTATTTTTACATTTAAAACATGTCTGGAGGGGAACATTAACCCAACAAAATCTACACTTACTCAGTAAAATTTCACACTTCCTGTTGCAGTCAATTCTTCTCACTGGACATCTGCACGTTGAGTTTTGAATAGCTCTGTCATAACCATCTTCTTCTTCTTTGTCGAAACTGTGAGCTTTCAAGTTCTACTTTGTATTAAGGCTTAGATTGCAACATTCTTAAATACTGCTGCGTAAGCAAATAAAACTCTGTACCTCCCAAAGTAACGTTAAAGTTTACTCAATCTTTTCTCCTCGTTTTCTCTGTTTTTCAGTGTGAAACGCGCTGACTACTTGAACACCTTCGAGTTCCTGGACAAGCTGGCAGAGAACCTGAAGATCAAGCTGGCTAACCCTCCCAAACTGTGATCCCACCTCCTCAGCATCAGCCATTAAACACAGACACGCACACACACACACACACACGCACATGCACACATTCACACACATGCACACAGAGACGGAGTTGACGCTGGAGCAGAGAGGAGAGTGAGCCCATGTACTCCAGGAGATCTACGGACTGAAACCAGGTCATTCCCTAACCGGGGGTGTGATCGAGACGGGGTGCCTTGTCCTGGAGGAAGAGGAGTGTCGGCCTCTGATCAGTGTAGGCCATCATCACTGTTAACGCATCATTAGCAAACCTCACGACTCAAACATTACCGGTCTCCTGACCCGATGGCTCAGTGACCTTGTTTACCCTAAATGCACTAGGTCCCCTGAGGTGAGCTTGTGTGTTGTCAGTATCTGTTGGTGATCTGTGCAACAGACGGGGGACAGAATCCGTCTTGAGGGCGCCTCGGGACCCTCACTGCCTTATTAGTCTTGTGTCAAAGTCATCGGTTCATTCTTGTCATCTCCTTTTGTCTCGTAATGGTCTGACAATACCTCAAAGCTTCATTTGTATGTTTTAGTGCCTGCTGAAAAACAAAGAGCACTGTCGTCCTGCTGGTATTAATAATTAAACCCGTCGGCATGGAGATGGATTGGCCGTGCATGCTATGTTTTACTGTTTTGCAGCATCAAACACGTAATTATTGGACTGACGTTGTTAATTTCTAGCATTTAAACAAGGAGTCTTCTCACACAACTTGTAAACAACTACAAAATACATTCCTTTTAGATTTTGTATTCTTAATCATGTCACTTGAGAGGTGTATTTATTTGTCCTTCCTGTGTTTGTGTGTGTGTGCGGCCATCCAGTACGTCCTGCCAGGAAATCTACATCAACTCTGTTGGTTTGTGATCAAAATTATGCCTGTTGGAACCGAACATAATTCACAATAAATGGGTTTTTGAAGAATATTTGTCATTCTTTTTTGTGTGTGCTGAAGTCAATATGGTAATTATATCTTTTTTAATTAAACAATTATTTTGTTTGTCTATATCATGTTGTGACACATTTCCATCTCAGATCTGAAGGTGAAGTCTCCAGATATCTTGTTCTATCCGACCAGTTTTACTAAATCTGTTTACACTAATAGGAAAGAGATAAGAAGCTCATCCTCACATTTAAGTTTAATATAATAATTTGGTTATGAAAATAGTTTCTGATTCATTCAGACGCAGCTTGAATGTCATTAAATATTTGTACATTACAGCATGTGATCATATTCTTTCTCCGTCTTCCCCTAACATTTAGATGTAAACAACAGTAATCAAGTCACAGCATCAAAATGTAAAACAGGACAGGAACCTCATTCAAATTGTCCGGCAGATCATTTGATTACTAATCGTGTTCTCAAATTTCTATTTAAGGTTTGTTTAAATCATCAATATCTGTGGTCACAAGGTTATTGCAGCCTGGTATTTATTTATGTAGATGATTTCTTGGTAACATGCATAATATGACAATATAAATCTGTGCAATATCAAAAATATGTGCAACCCACTGTGCAATACAACAATTACTCTGTCTGTATAAATAATATTTTAGTTATTGTGGATTTCTTATTTAATATTCTTTACTGTGTTATTACTTATTTACAATATATTTTTTTATCTTTTTTATCACTATCCTCTCTGCTGCTGTAATCCTGCAAATGTCCCCGCTGCGGGACTAATAAAGGATTATCTTATTTTAACCAAAACATGCACTGTTGCTGAAGTCATAAATTACAAAATGATGAGATAAAAATGAACTAACATGTACTGAATATTACACTGCAATAAAAGCTCCACAGTAATGCACTGTGCAAGTATGTAGCATTGTGTACTCAGAAAAATGCTTTGTTAAGTTTGAATAGATCATAGAATTAACTATGCATTGAGTAGTCTACAGTACCAGTCAAAAGTTTGGACACACCTTCTCATTCAACTACTTTGAAGAATGTAAAATATAAAACATATTCTGGTTTGTTGAGCATTTGTTTGTTTACCACATAATTCCATATGTGTTCCTTCATAGTTTGGATGTCTTCAATATTAATCTACAATGTAGAAAAAAATAAAAATAAAGAAAAACCATTGAATGAGAAGGTGTGTCCAAACTTTTGACTGGTAGTGTACTTTATATTGTCATTCAGTTTATCCAAGGTGTTATCTAACATTTATAATTTCTTTCTACTCTCTGTGCATATTACATATATACTACTGCTCCCAGTAGACCACGACATGACACTAAAAACCTGTGCAATACAATACAAATACACTGTGCAATAATAGTTATAATAGTTATTCTGTCTGTATATATAATATTTCAGTTTTGTGGATTCTTTACTGTTTTCTTTTGCTCATTTGCTTATTTATAGTACCAGTCAAAAGTTTGGACACACCTTCTCATTCAACTACTTTGAAGAATGTAAAATATAAAACATATTCTGGTTTGTTGAGCATTTGTTTGTTTACCACATAATTCCATATGTGTTCCTTCATAGTTTGGATGTCTTCAATATTAATCTACAATGTAGAAAAAAATAAAAATAAAGAAAAAACATTGTGTCCAAACTTTTGACTGGTACTGTATGTAAAAATACAAAAACATAAGGAGTACAGGAAATATTAGATCAGTTAGGAAACACACTTATTATGTTAATTTGAATATGTTGTGCTTTATCTAAATTGACTCTCACTTTCATGGTCACATAAATTACAGATTGGCTCTTTAATAACATAGAGCCCACATCTACATCTACTGTATTTGACCAGTAGGTGTAGCTGTTGCCTTAAAACCCTCCCACCCTTGAAGTATTATGCACATCTGATAACTGCGTTAAAAATAGCACATCAACAGGACCAGGTGCCAGTCACACAGAGTCTCTGAGTCTGGCAGTGAAGGAAAAATGGATCCTTATCAAAACCAGAGAAACACAGGATACAAACCCAACAATGCCAACTTTACAGACAGCACATCAGGAACATCTGGAGGAGAGCAGAGCCCTGATCATGCCCACAGAGATGAACCTGACAGCGGGACCCCACAGGCGACGGGCAGACAGCCGCAATAGTAAGTCAAAGAGGAAGTTATGGTATCTTTCACCAAAATGAAAAAGGTCTGACACAACAATGTGACCCACATGTGTGGTTAAGTTTATAATGAGGACACTCAAAAGAGTCAGTGTAAGTTAAATGTGCACATCTATATAACTAGGCTGACATTTGAGCAACATTGCATTAGATAAATCATCTTTTATTGAATTTACAGCTCCTGACTTTCAGTTTCGTTTCACAAAATTAGAGAGCGAAAACGGTGCTTTCACTGTTTCCCGGAAATCCCAACCATCACACAACACCACGAATGTAGGCTAATTTAAATGCCCTTTTAGTGTTTAAATGTTTTTACACAAAATAACAGCAAAGTGCAGGCTAATCTGTCACAATATAGTTTTGTTTTTACCTTATGTTGTAACTGAATGAAGAAAAGAAAACACGTGAATAATTGAATTATGGGCTAGAGAAATAAAAAGCTTCTATTAGAAATAAAAGATAGATTACTAAGGACTTCATAGCAACAGCAATGCATGTTATGTTCATGTGTATGTGATAAACCACACCTGCTTGGAGCTTTTTTACTTTCACTTTCCTATCTCAGTTGAAGGCAGAATGCCACTTTTTTTCATTAAAGCAGCATTTTAATGTTTAAGCTCCATATGATGTTGATTTGATCAACTTTATATACTGATACAGTTTAATACATGGCAATGTATCACATTTTATTAACTAATTATGAATATTTTTAGATATAATATTTATCTTTACAGAATGGTGTTACTATTGCTGTCATGTAAATGTCTTGGTGTTAAGAAGCCTTTCTCTGAAACATAATACCATCATGTGGTGGAGAGTGTAACAAACATTGAATCAAATACTGTGCTTTTTCTACCTTACTTTTACATTTGACTGTGTAAAAATCTAATATTGTTGCAGTGATCAGAAGAACAGATAAATATCTACATGCCTACTTTTTTCAAAATCTTGTATTTATCCTTTAGATAAATACAAGATTTTAACCCTCACTTGAGCAGGAAAAAAAACCTGCGCACACCTTTGTATACTTTGTAATATGTAGGGCTGATGTATGCCTAAATGATCATGTTTTCATATTATATTAAGTCAGTTTGATTTATTTGTTTTCTGTACAAACAACGCATGTTTTTTTTGCCCATAAAATACAGTATGAAATTAACCAAAATATGATTATAGAAAGAAATATTTGATCAGAAAATAAGTGAACAAGACAACATTTTTTGCCTGTTCAGTCTAAAATTGAAACAGTTTTTGACATTGATAAAGTTTTACAGTATCCACAGTCCGTTGAGTCCCTAACGAGCTCTTTCGTGTCTCTCTCCTTGTCTCAGCTCGGGTGGATTCACCGTGATCCCACCAAATGAATCTCGGCGAAACCAGATCCTAACGAGTAGGCTGACGCTGCTGCTCTCATATCATTTTGATCTTTATACAAAAAATGTAATTTCTTTCTCAAGTAATGAAGCTTTGTGTCGCTCTAGCCGCTCAGAAAGAAGAGGAGGCTCTTCAGAGATGGAAAGAGGCAAACAGAGTCCCCTCTGTGCACGTGAATCCAGAGAGGCTGGGTAAACCGACACACATAAGTACACCCAATGCAAATCATCTTCAACCATTTGTATAACATTATGCTTTCTTTGTTCACTTTATCAAGGTGGTAGTGCAACATTGACTGGAGCCAGGGAGAAGCAGCTTTCAGACTTACGTTGCTCCAAACTGCAGAAGAAGGTACTTAATTACATTTACTGTTTTAACAACACATCCTGTTTATCCTTTCAAGTCACATACACCTCACAGCATGTACATAAGATAATAACTTATCATCTTATAATGGAAGCATATTGTGATTAAATCCATAGAGAGGTAGTTACACCAAATGATGTCTTCTTAATTGATAGGAACAAGCATAAACTATCTTAAATTTCTCAGAAAATTGTATTATTTTGCACTAAAGTTCTTAATCTAATGAGAAAAATACTTTTCATTTGTTAAGTATTTAATTGTACGGTATACAAAACCATATTATATTTTATATAGACTATTTATTTATTGAATTACCTGAAACCGATAACCGATAACGTGATGGAAGATTTTGGCCATATCCCCCAATCCTAATTTTAACACACCATTTTTGAGATGCAGGAAATATGTTCAGAGTGTTACCTTATCCTTTTTCTTTTCTGTATTGGCTGAATCACAAAGAAGTATTTAATGTGTTTGTCGTTGTTTCAAGCTGAAAAAGGAAGCGTTGGACAAGAAGAAGAGACAAGAGGAGGAAGAGGAGTACCAGAAGATGAAAGATATACAGAGGAAGAAGGTGAGACCAAGATATAAACAACAAGAATGATATATAATTTGGCCTTTTAAGAAATGATTTCTCAATTTATCTTAAAAAACCTGCTTTAAATCAGTCGCCACCTCCGCCTATTTATATTTCAGTTACAGAACTAATCATTACAATATATGGAAACACATTCAACACATTTTATATATTTAACACCCTTTGGGGAGTCATTTTAGAGTGACGCCTTAAAACCTTCTAATCTGATTGTATTTCAGTCAGCATAGTGATTTCCTGTAATTCCCAGAGTGCTTTTTGACAAACCCCAGAGTTCCCTGTCAGGAATGCGCTTCACTCAGCCATGAGCTGTGAGAGTTGGTGGAAAGAGCAAAAGCAGTTGCAATAGTTGGTGTTTTTCCAGTGAAGAGTTGCACCACTTCCTCAGAATATGGTATGACTTGTGGCTGCATTGCATTCTGGTCCACGAGTTCAGCAGAAAGTGTCATATCTGTGCCTCCTCTGTGATGAATATTCCTATTTGTAGTTGTTTTGACCTGCCAGTCAAAACAGTGCACTGTGCAGAAATATAAATCACAAGCTTGAGCAGGAGTCTGAATTATTGTTGTATAGAATAAAATAATAAATGTGAGAGTGCAGTGTAAGAAATTAATAATTATTTGATTATAAAAGGCAATGCCAAACAGAATAGGAACTGAGAGTTGCTCAGATCTGTAAATCAATTAAAGTAGACTTTATGACTTTATGACTACACCCCAAACAAAGAAAAAACACGCAAATAGAAAAACACAATCAAACGAAGAATCCTATACCAAACGATCATGCAGCATAACAAAATCCACTGCAAGAAAATGCAAACAAATCCAGAAACATGCTGCAAATACAGAAATACTGATGTCACCGTGGGGGGGGAAAAAAGCACGTTTTTGAAAGGTAGATATTCATTTTGATCATTTTGCTACTGGTTTCACCCTCCTACTGCATGGCACTAGTTTTTTCTTCCACCAGTGAGAAACAATATCATGTTTGGCCTCTAGATGTCAGTAGAGTCAAGCATCCACCTGAGCTGTAGCCGTGTGTGTGTGTGTGTGTGTGTGTGTGTGTGTGTGTGTGTGTGTGTGTGTGTGTGTGTGTGTGTGTGTGTGTGTGTGTGTGTGTGTGTGTGTGTGTGTGTGTGTGTGTGTGTGTGTGTGTGTGTGTGTGTGTGTGTGTGTGTGTGTGTGTGTCAGAGCAGAGTCTTCCCTCACACACCCGTCACTAGAGCCACCTGATTAATGGTCTCATGGGGTTTCACAGTAATGGAGGACAGCTTCTCACTCTGTTCTCAGACATGTTCCACTCCACAGTCTGGCCTCGCCCTTTGGTCTCATAGTGGTTAATTGACTGCTACAGTTATGTGGAAGGGTCATTAATTATTAAGACCAAAGCGGTATTCCAACAGACCTTTTCCTGTTGCGCCATGACCTCTGTGAAGCAGTAGGAATGTTCCGGTAATCCAGCAAATGGAGCATGTGAGACAGCCACTTCTACGTCCATAGACGTGATCTAACAAGAGGCTGGGTCATGAATCCATCCTGATCCACTTTGGTTTTGGGTGGGTTTGGGATTCAGGGTCAGGGCTGGAAAATTATTAAGCGTTCAAACCGCAAAAAATGAAAATGCTACAGGTCATCCCTGCCTCTTTGATTTGTTTTACAGTAAATTCATACTGTAACAGCCGACATGGCGGTGGTGCCGGAATAAAATCTCAAAATGAAACTATAATTCATAGATGAATACTTTGCAAATACACTGCAATTACAGGGGACTGGAAGGGATTTCCATCTCTTTATATCACAATGGGATCGAGAAAAATGTGATGTATCAGCTTACAAAATATCACATAAAATATAATTAAGGTTTTTTAAGAAGCTTGATCTTGTAGATAATGGAACTGTTTAAATAGATATTATAAAATACCACATATTTTGAACATGACCTTTTTAATGATTTGTTGAACATAATTGAACCTTATCTTGGAATGTATTGCTTTTATCTTATATCTTGATGCTTTTTGGAGGTTAAAAATATGTAATTTAAGCTACTTTTATGTTCATAATATCATGAACTTCAAAGACACGTTTTCCATGTCAATTTCTGCACACAGTGTGCAACAGAACCCTTTGTGTTCTACAGCAGTAATTGCAGCCCGTATACCGTACCTCATGTATGTTAAATGTGTGGCTGCATGTTGTTGCCTGGAGGCTAAACGCCATGCATCCAGTTTTGTGCTGTGGTGTGACTGCTCTGTCTGTGATGCATTGCAGGCAGAGCTCCTGGAGGAGAAGAGGCAGCAGGAGGAGCAGAGGAGGAGGGAGCAGCACCGGCAGGATCACGTAAGGTCAGCCCTGGATCAGGTTAACTCGGGCCTCGTCACTGTCACGGTGCTGCATTGTGTGTTTTTGGTGCCGTGTTGTGTTCTTTCTTGCTTTGCATTTGTTCTATGTAGCATCGGATATCACAATATCCAGACCTTTACAAAAGGAAGCGCCAAATGTCTGATCCTCTGCTGACGTATAATTAACTCTGGAGTTTTATTAAGCTGCATTGTTTGTTGGAAGAAAAAGGAAAAAAGAGAAAACCAGTCTTAAATATCAGGGAAAGAGAAAAGATAAGATAATCCTTTATTAGTCCCGCAGCAGGGAAATTTACAAGCACGAAGACAGGCAACATGAGCTTCACCTCTTATTGCCCCATGCTGTTTACTACTAATATAAATATGAAATTGTATTCTTGGAAGACATCATTGAAGAATAAACAAGACTAAGTGTTTACCACCATGCTAGTGACTGTGAGGCTGCACAGCAGTGCTTTAAGGATAATGCTAACATGCTAAGGGGCCAGTGTGTGGCATTTCGGGGATGTATTAGCGAAAATGTAATACAATATTCTTAACAATGTTTTTATATACAGTAGCCCAAAGCAGACAACCAAACACTAGATCCAGAGAAAGCCTTTCACATTTTTACGTCAGCTGAAGGCCAACGTAGTTCTCCGACACGCTTTTTGAAACTACAGTAACAGCAAACACTGTTGCAACGGTTTTGGTGGCTCACAATACTGCAGTCTTGGTAAGAGAGAAGTGAGCGGAGGGGTAATTAGTTTGTTGCAATCTGCAGCCTCACCACTAGATGCCACCAAATCCTACACACTGTCCCTTTATGCAGATATAATGTTTACCATGTTCACCATATTTGGTTAGAATGTTATGCATGCTGACATTTATTAATTTACGCTAAACAGAAATTACAGCTGAGGTCACATGAATTTGCGAAACAAATTTAATTAAAAATTCTTCCAATAAGTATTGAAACATTTCAATCAAAGCCACATGTAAACCTGCTGGTGGCACTTGGGAAAAGGTTTGTAGGATGTCCTCATGTCCTCTTAAATTGATCACTTCTTCATTTCTCATTCAGATTACCATCTGACTGGAATTAGGATATTTATTACATGAATAAAAAAGTATCTGGTTGATGTCGCTTGTGTTCCTTGTCAGATTTGACAAAGCTCCTTCAGAGCCACAGAGGAGATTACACACAACTGTTTTCACACACTGATTAGCATTCCCCATGACGAGTGAATTGACTTCGACATGTAAAATCAGTGTAGTGCCCCTTTAAAATGACCAGGGATTTGGGATAATAAATTGGTTGTGTACACAATAATGATTTAGAGTTTCTTCTGTCTGCACAAGGCTTTCATGCTGTATTCTCCAACAGTGCACCAGACCACTCTAAATCAATTACCCTGACAGTCGACATGTTATTGGAATATTATGCAGAGACGGCTCCGGGGAAAGTGGCTTGTCAAGTAGCATCTCTGGCTTCTTTACAAGAGAAACAAAAACAAGAGACAGCAGACCAATGTGTGAACCTGAACGAAACAATGAGGTGATTTAGAAAAATGGGCTAAGGAGCTGGAGTGGGACAGAACAGCTCTTGAACTGAGGAGAGCGGTGTCAGTGAGGGACAAACAAACTTGGTCAACTTTGTGGGAATCCAGCACTGTCAGTATCCCAGGCCTGCGGAGCATCCGTGGAGTAAACAAAATACTTCTCCATACCTTATTTATCAGTGCGTGTGTGTGTGTTTCCATGTTTGTCTTTTTGGAAAATGCCCAACTGCATGGCGGGCGATGTTTTGTGTGTATTTATTGTAGGAAGACTGAGAGTTTTCTGCAGAGGTTTGAGAGGACGGCCCCGGGTCCACTGGCATCCAGCAGTGCCGCACACACGTCATCTAGGGTAAGCCAGCAACCACATAGTGTGTGTGTGTGTGTGTGTGTGTGTGTGTGTGTGTGTGTGTGTGTGTGTGTGTGTGTGTGTGTGTGTGTGTGTGTGTGTGTGTGTGTGTGTGTGTGCAGTTGTATGTGCTTTCACATGTTTTGTTTACATATACGGCATCAGCGTGTTTGCATTTACACCATAGGAATAAAACTGGAGTAGAACAGACATTCCCATTCTAACTTCCATAAGCTAAACCAACTAAGGACAAGTTGTGTCCTCGCTGGGGTTGAGTTTTTGCAGAAATGACCAAAACAACCAAAAGTATGAAAGTAAATAGATAAAAGGACAGATGACATAAATTACAAAATAATAACATCCATGAACATTACAGTCATTTTTAGCAGACGCTTTTATCCAAAGCGACTTACAATCAGTAGTATATATTACATATCATTCACCCATTCACACACTGATGACAGGTACCATGCTGCCACCATCAGACTCTAACTAACATTCATTCACATCCAGTCCACACCAATGGCAAGCCTTCGGGAGCAACTTGGGGTTAGGTGTCTTGCCCAAGGGCGCATCGACTGCCGAAGCCGGGTATCGAACCACCGACCCTCTGATTGGAGAACTACCTTGCTCTCCACTACGCCACAGCCGCCCCACATGTGCGTTTAACACTGTCAAAATAAAATAAAATATTAATAATGTCAGGGTCATGTGTTGCCTCGCACGACAATAGCACCGTCAGGGAGGAATTATTTATTTATTGTTTTTAATTGTAAGTTTTGTATTGTTGTTGTTATGTGGGAGGGAAGGGGCCTGTTTTTTAAAACATTTTTGGAGGGGGGGGTGCAGTTAACTTAACAACTTAATGCTTCATCCACACAGTCTTGTCACAGCGTACAAAATCACATTGCTGTCGTCAAATGAGTGACAGCTAGCTATCTAACTAACCGAGGGCTAGTTAGATAGCTTTAATGCTTTTTTTTGGGCTAATACCGCCATGCTTCACTCCGGAAAAAGAGCTAACTACGACGTGTCATGTCCCCATTAACAACAAACAGCATTTTTATTTTGTCCCAGTCAAATGAACAGTTCAATGTCCGTTCTGCTCCTATTTTTATTTCTACAATGCAGACATATATGTGCCTGAATGCACACACACACACACACACACACACACACACACACACACACGTTCACACGCCTGCTCTGTGGGTCCCAGGGTTCAGTGTTGAGTCTCATATCTGTGGCCGTGGGGGTCGGAGACTGAAGGCTCTGTGGTTATTCACGCCAATAGATCTGCCTTTGTAAGCGGTTTCCTGAATAAATATTCATGGGAGCGGAGTTTTCACCGTCCGGGGCAGCTCGGGTATTAAGCGGTATCCCCAGTAGGCCGGGTGGGGTGAGGAGCCAGATCCCCCCTTATAATTATCGCCTGGTCAGAGCCGGGGCAAACAGCAGTACAGCGAGCTCACGGTGGCGTAAATGAGGAAGTGTAAATACACAAGAGGAATCGGCCACTGATTCTCCTCTTGATGTCCGTCCGTTTGTCGGCTCCTTTCCCCTTCTCCTTTTGTTTTCACTGCTTCCTTTTTTCTCAGCCGCTCTTCCTCTCTGCATTGTTAGTTTTTCCTGGGAGGGAATGAGTGGAAGGGCGGAGCTCAAGGGACTTCCCAGAGTTCACGCTGAGCAGAGACAGAGACAAAACATGACACGACCGTGAGGAGTCTGCAGGAGACGGACCAGAGCGGAATAACCTGCGTTAGTAAAAGTGCCTGGAGGAAACCCAAGCTCCCCACCAGCCAATCACACGCCTTGTCAGTCAAAAGAAGGCAAATCCTCGTTGTGAATAACTTTCCTCTTAATCAACAATCTTTTTTTTAGAGGAGGTGATAATTGCTGCTGTGAATCTTAAAATCAATAGCTACTTAAATATGAAGAGGTCACGGTTATTCTTAGCTCAGAAAACATAAGATTTATTGGAGCGTGATGACAGCTTCTGTCAGAAAGTCAGACACGTTAATAACGTCTGTGCTCCTCCACCCCAGCCAAGTGTGTGTGTGTGTGTGTGTGTGTGTGTGTGTGTGTGTGTGTGTGTGTGTGTGTGTGTGTGTGTGTGTGTGTGTGTGTGTGTCAATGACACCAGAGAAGAAGAGAGTGTGCAGGAAACCGCCCCGAAGGCTCACTGTACTCCACACTGTACTCCACACTGTACTCCGCACTGTACTCCGCACTGTACTCCACACTGTACTCCACACTGTACTCCACACTGTACACCACACTGTACTCCACACTGTACTCCACACTGTACTCCACACTGTACTCCACACTGTACTCCACACTGTACACGGCCGTGAGCGGATCATGTGGTGACTGACAACGCTGCTGAAACTGCACACGCAGCTCCCTCGGGTGGACGGAGGGAAATGTTTTCTTTCTGGGCTTTTTTCTCATCGTTGTGCCTCTCGTCTCTCTCACTCTCTCTTTTTCTCACAGAGACCTTTTTTTGTGTGTGTGTGTGTGTGTGTGTGTGTGTGTGTGTGTGTGTGTGTGTGTGTGTGTGTGTGTGTGTGTGTGTGTGTGTGTGTGTGTGAGAGATACCTTGGGTCAAACTATGGTGGTGAAAGAAACAGAAAGCAGTCAGTTACAGTAATAAAGAAGTCTCTTGTTTTATGGTGGGACACACACAGTAACACACACACATACACACACAGTAACACACACACACACACACACACACATACACACACAGTAACACACACACACACACACAGTAACACACGCACACACGCAGTAACACACTGACAGGCTAACTGGATTACACAGTGTAACAGCCAGCAGCAGAGACTCACCTCTTCCCGCCTTCACATCTCACTTTGTCTCAACTCGCTTTGTCTCCTCTCGTTGTCTCCTCACCCATTACGTCTTCCCTTTTTTTGTCTCATGTCGTAAAAGGCCTTTCTCCTCGCCCTTCCTTTTCTCTCCATTTCTTTATTGTCTCCTTGCCTGTCTTGTCTCATCTTGCCTCTTTAGTCTCCTCTCCTCCTGTCCTTTCCTCTCCTTTCTTATCCTTTCTATGCATACATATCTTTCCTTGCCTCTACTTTCCCTTTTTCCTTCTGTCCTTCTTTCCTCTTATTTACTTCCCTCTCCTTTCCCTGCCTTTAATTTTATTTTGTTTCCTTTTGTTTCCTTCCCTCTTATTTCCTTCTGTCTCCTTTCCTGCCATCTACTTCCCTCGCCTTGCCACTTATTTCCTTTTCCTCCCTGTCCTCTCATTTCCTCTCCTCTCATTTCCTTCCCTCTCCTCTCTCAGACTCTCCCAGGCTTCAGCTCTCCCAGATAGACGTCACAGATTAGGAGATGAAAGCTTGCGGCCGCAGAGCAGCAAAAGTCAAACTTCTTGATGTGGTTCTTGCTGGGACCCTGGGATCTGTTGTTCTTTCTGCATTGGCTCCATAATACAGATTGATCTCCCCTTCATATCCTCTATTTGTGTGTGTGTGTGTGTGTGTGTGTGTGTGTGTGTGTGTGTGTGTGTGTGTGTGTGTGTGTGTGTGTGTGTGTGTGTGTGTGTGTGTGTGTGTGTGTGTGTGTACATGTGTAACTTGTGTGTCTGAGTGGGAGATTTCATGCTTTGCTTTGATGGGAGCAGAGAGTGCTCACACAGGTGGGCTGTGTGTTCCTTCTTCCTTTTCTTTCCATCCTAAATAACCCATGAGCTCCCCTGAGACAGGACAACAGAAAGAGGGAAAATAAAGGATATGTGTGTGTACAGTATATATATATATATATATATATATGAATCTTTATTCCAAAGAAAATAGACTTTTTTCAGTATAAATACTGGTGCATTACATTTTTATTGAGTATCATTGGCTGCACAACATATAATCAACTTCTCTTCGAAAGCTGCTTTGTGCCGGACACATCACAGATTATACAACACTGGTTATTGCACAAGCCAAGAAACAAACTCACTGGACGTCCTCCTCCTGTGTTTCATTTTGCCATTTATCTTTCTATTTATGTTTTGATGTTTTTGCACATTTTTCTGCTTATGCTGGTTAGCTATTATGCTCACAAACTTGATGCAGTAATCCTCTTCATGCATATGTGGTTTACTCAGCATGCTTTGTTTGTCATTTTGCTTTGTTCTTGCATATTGCATTGGAATGTTTCAATTTCCACACTTTTTCGATGAAGCACCTCCAAATTCCTTACCATCAGCAGAGCCCTTAAAGGCACCTTGTTAAGTTTTCCATGTTAAATATAAACCCTGACACCGACCTTTACAGTTAATGCTGCTCAGATCCAATTCATGTCATTCTCAGTTTCCATGTGCATATAAACTTAAGCTTTCTTTTCCTTTAAACTTTGAATAATCTTTTTTTTTTTTTGTCAGAGTGAGGCGGTAGAGAGTAACCAGAGAGAAGAGAAAAAAGGTGTGAGAGACGTAGAGCAGGACCACAGGAGGTATGTACAAAATGTAAACACACTGTTATATTTAATTATGGATCTGTCTCCAACATAAAAGCAAACTAAAGTTCATCAGATGGAGGATCATCTGCACAGTGGGAATGAAAAGAAAAGTAAGATGGATTTAACAAGATTAATGGCTTGTTTTGTTCATCCCTGTGGAACGACAACACTACAGACTGGCCGGATTGCAGATTTCTAAGTGTTCAGTTTACTAACCTCCTCACTATATTTTAGTGGGTATTTAAGTTTTAAAGGCTGTCAAAAACATCCCACTCACTGCCATTAAGAGCTTGCCAGCATGTATAGTTTTTAAGTGCAGCATTAGTTTGTTTTATGTGACCCATTAGTGTGATTTATTATATTTTGACAGGGTGAACCAAGCCTTTCTGGACAATCTCGAGGGTCGAGGCAGCAGGAGCGAGGATGGAACAAACATGGGAGGCGTTCGGGAGTGTTCCTTTTTGGCCTCGGAGAATTTTGGGCACCAGCCGTCCAACCCCGCTGGACAACAACTCCCCCCCGCTCACCTGAACCCAGACCCGGATCAGAGCTTCGTCGCCGACTGGACAGATGAAGCTGGTGAGCGGAGAGTCTGTCTACTGTTTCTCACGCCTCGGTTAACCAGCTCTGACGCTGGTTAACCGAACCTAATTTCGACATGTGACAAGAGTTGCCCACCTCATCCTTTTCTTAGAGGGACTGTGATTGTCTGTTTAGTCTGCGTTGAATCAAAGGCTTTTTACGTGCTTCAAATGTGTAGGCAGGAAGTTATGCGTGGTACGTAGTGATACTGTAGCTCCTGGCATTCAAATCCTGCTGATACTTGTAGTTTGGGGGGAATGTTTGTGTGTGGAAGAAGGTATTTCACCTTATATGACGTATTGAGCGATTTATCAAACACATTTTAAGCTTAGTTTTTAGACAGTACACAGAGAACATGGGCAGAAAAGCCTGACACCAACACCAACACACACGGAAACAAACACACACTGAAAATCATTAGTCAAATCGAAATTCTCTGGTTGTGCTGAACTTAACAGCGAGACTAACAGACTCTTGGCCTGCAGCCAAACGAGAACAGCCCAGTCCCTTTATAATTGGCCTGGAGTCACATTCTGAGTTTGATACCTGACTGGCTGCCATACACCTATGAATACCTGCCACTCACAACAGAAGACCGAACACACACAGATCGTCGTTACCTGCTGCTCTTAATAATGTATTATTTTTTTTATTTTTTTTCTGATACTGTCTGTCTGAATATATCTACATTCACCCTCTCTTTAAGCCACTCTGTTGCAACTTTTGCAGAGGTTGTTATCAAGCCCAAACGTGGAGATACTTGTGGAGACTTGCGGAAATACTCAGATGGGGATCGGTATATATTATAATGAGCCTTTATGTGACAAAGGAAGAAAAGCCAAATTTGACAGGCATGATGAATCACTTGTTTTCTGATCCAGGCAGCCCACGAAAAACACTCACTGGGTTGTTTATTTCACAGTTTGTGCATTGGAAGGCACTCCAGAACTACAGATGTATGTGCACAAACACATTCACAAAGTGACATCTAAGTGACACGTTAAGAGTCCAATTAAATTCATGTACATGTCTCATGTTGAAGTGAACATGCTAAAGCAGGCAAGATAAAACCTCAAGTGCTGCCAGCCTGGGTTAGCTCAATTTAGTTTCCGCTGACAGCTAATCATAGACAGGTCGAAGAGGTCACAAAGTCTTATTGTGTGGTTTATGAACCGTCCTCTGTCTGGTAGTAAGTAGTCTTCTTGTCCGAAACAGCAGCCACAGGCAGGGCGATTTCACAATTAAGAGGTTAAAGCTAAATTACCCAAGAATATCTCAACCCTTCAGTCCTGGCACTGCCGCTGCGGGGACATACTGCATGTCGGAATCCCACAACATCCTCCATCCATGCCAGGTCTATATTTTACCAGCGCGCTGATCTGGTCTTTCCGTTCTGTCACTACCTGCCGGGGCCAGATATCCTGCATGATCGTGTGACGGCCTCTCTTGTCTGTCCCTCACTGTTGCCCAAAACTGCATTTGAACTGGACCAGCCTGTAGCAGGGAGAACCACCAGGCATCCGATTACGGAGGATTGTGGGTAGTTGTAGGGAAGAGATGCCAAAGTGGTCAAACAAAAGAGCTGTCAAGCTGCCTGAAAGACATGACTGCAGACATTAGAGACCCTTCTTTTTTCCTTCTTGTTCAAGTGCATTTAAACCAAACATCGGACAAAAGAGCATTTTGGGGATTGCCTCACAGATCGTGTGTGCAAATGTTCAACAGAAAAGGATAAAACATGTGTCAAACTGCTGTGCATGAGAATGACACTGTGCACTGTGCTGCATGGGATGACAATCAAAGAGCCCTCTTTTCAACAGGGGCCTTGTGGAACAGTGATGAATAAAGTGGGCTCTATGCGGATGATTTCTTTCCTGTGTGCTTTCCAGATCCTCACTACGACTGGGCCTTGATGAAACTGATGAGCATCTTTCCAGACTGCAGCAAAGCTTTCCTAGAGGACATCCTGGACCAGTGCAACAACGACTACGAGCAGGCCTACACGCTACTCAACTGCACGATGAATTAAATTCCATGCACCTTTAATGGGAGGACTGTCTCTCCTTTAATATTTAGTTCGACACTTTGACATGTGTAACCAGCGTTCATGATGATAAAGAAAAGTTGGACTTGAGCGACCAAACCTTGGTGGTGGATGTAAATGCTGACGGCATTACACAGCTGCATTAAATGTATACCTACAGCAACATGTGCTTGTTTTAAGATGTTTTTGATTATGCCATTAATCATTGAGTGTTTTTCTGTCTTGTATCTGTCTGCATGCACCAGTGAGTCATGTCGGGTTTTCGGCCCCTGAAATGGAGTTGAATTTGTGTTCGTTTTCTCCAGTTTAACTGAAGGTCATCGCCATGACTCATAATCTTCAGATCATATTTGGGGCTCTAAATCAAATCAGTGTGCGAAGAGGGAAGAAAGCTCTACCCAAATACATGGTGCTTTTTGTTTGTCTTATAATCAAAGTCACATTGGGGTGTATCTATTGCAGGATTCTTCAGGACAACAACAGATTTTAATCCAAAAGGGTTTTTCTGTAGAAAGGTTTCAGTGAAATGAAACAATAGCTTTATAGGACTTAAATAAAACAGCTTCTTGTAAACTGTTAAAAAGCTTCCTCTTTCATCAGCGTGTTATTTGTCGGACAGGGTGGGGTTTCCGGGTGGTCAGTTGGCACAGAGCTGCTGTTGAAGCTGTGAATGTCAGCCTCATAAGAACTCTGAGGCCGGACAGCAGAGATGGATATCACCTGACCGAGGCAACAAAGAATAAAGGGTGGTGCTCTCGACATGGGGGACCACAAAAATCCCCTTCTACTTCGGCATGAAGTCATGCACGAGGGGTTTTACTGCTGATGTCATCCAGCAAATGTCTTTGCCCTGGAGATTAGCAGGAGCCTCAAATTTTTTAAAACAAAGCATTACCAAGATCTTTTTGTTTATGTCAAGGGGCCTATAAGATTAATTTGAATCAGAATCAGGCTTATTGTCAAGTATGTTTGTATGTATTGCCAGGGAACTTTCTCCTTTTGGTGTTTTGGTGCATAACAATAAACATTGTAGGAGAAAATAAAACCTTAAACCAAGCACATAAATACAGATACGTAGAATAATGTACAATAAAAATATATTTGTTTTAACATTTAAGCTGTGCAGTTTCTGTGTGCAAAAGTTCACGGTATAAAGTCAAAAGAATATGTGCAATGTAATACAGAGACAATAGAAGGAAGGGGATCTTTTGCCTTGTTGATGAGGCCAGCTGCAGAGGAGAAACTGTTCTGTGTTACTGTAATGTTGTATTTAATGGGTTAACAGAACATCTATGTTGTTGGAAACACCTCTACCATGTCTGCGTGTTAACAATGGAGCTGTAACCAGAGGGCGATTAGCCTAGCTTAGCATGAAGACTGGATGCAGGGGGGACTTTGAATATATAAAGTGGACGTAGTCGTTGTGACATCACCCATTGTTTGGGGACTGCTGTTTTGAAGCCTAGAGTTTGGGTTTTTTGGACACCGCCATCTTGTTTTTCTGCAACCAGTGATCGGAAGTTACCACATTTGGGCTGTGGAAGAGTTACGTAGCAACGCAGTATATAGTTCTGGTAGTGAAAGCGACCACAATTTACTAAATGAACATCATGCTGTATTGAAGAAGACTTGAAACTAGAGATTGAGACCATAAACTCATGTTTACAATGTTTACTGAGGGAATAAATAAAGTAAATAAAGTAGAGTCATTTTTCTCATAGACTTCTATACAATCAGACATTTTTTTGCAACCAGAGGAGTCGCCCCCTTCTGGTCAGTAGAGAGAATGCAAGTATAAGTCACTTCAGCATTGGCTTCACTTTTCAGACCTGGAGGGTGCTGCCCTCTTTATAAATTAATTAATCCTAAATATCAAACTATTTATCTATGATAAAAGTCAAATTAATTTGTGAAACCTCAGAAGAATAACAATTTTACCACTCAATAGTATTTATATTATTAGTTATAATTATTATCATATATTTATAAGAAATAAACGGTATACTGTTCTGACTAATGGGATACTGTGATGTTTTCATATTATCCAGCAGTGTGTATTATTTCTTTTTAAGAGAACTACTTTATTTGAGTTGCTAAAGTAAGAATGAAAAAAAACAAGATTTAGTTAATGTAGGGTAGAGTTCAGTCTGGGTGGGGAATCATTAGATTCAGATGTGTACCGCTATCAAGTAAAGAGGAAAAAACCTTGAAATGAACTGGCTGTGTGAATGTGTGTGGGTGGGTGGAGGTGGGGACACACCACTTCTCCGTCGCCTAATCAATACAGTTCAGCTCTTGTCGGTGAGCCGATGAGACACTGGCGTGGGAAGGTATCGCATGATGTCTCTTCAGGCGGTGTGGATCTCTTACAGGACAGTTCAATCAGCTGAAATGGAAACAGCTCTGGGATCCAGCACAGCACATCCGAGGTTCTTTCCAAGAAACATGAAATCCCCTCGAATTTGTTACATGGAGTGATATAGAGAGAAATGTAGGGAAGAATAAGAGCACAGTGCAAAACTACAACTTCAAAGACACATCAGGTTTGTTCTCACTTATCATAAAATAACAGGAATCACCTCATAAGGGAGAAAATATAATTCAGCTGTTCCAACTTGCTGAAACCTATCACAGTTTATGTCCAGCTATTGTTTCTTACATTCCCTTGGAACTGGGATCAGCCTTTTGTAAATAATACACTGTAACTTAAACGTAAAAAGAAGGAGATATGATGTGAGCAGAAGCGAAGAACCAAAACGGTAAAGTTATGGACTGCAGTTTTTTCTCTTTTTGCGTATATGTGTGTGTGTTTCATCTTCAGAGTTGCTCTTTTGTTTTCTTTGCATGAAGCCACACTGTAATTGTCATCCACCTCTCTCACTACATTACGCTCATAGGGCAGGTACAGCTGACATAATGACGTTGCCATGGAAGCGCCATGTGGTGGCAATAAATGGGCTCTTAATTTTGAATTTTCTACCTTTATAATATTTCCACTGTATGATCACCTTTGTGTGGGCACTATGTATTTGTCCTGCAGGGATTCCTACATTGTATTGTTATTGCTCACCCTGTGAGTGTTCATCATTCAGGGTGTTTCCCCGCTAGACCGTTTTCAGACAACAAGCATGAGAATGATCGTAATAAAGAAGGAATCAACAGAAACTTGAAAAATCTGTAGAGAAAAACAAAACTCTAAAAAGTCCCAGGTGTCAGGCTTCATGTTTATTATCAGACTAATAAACATGAATCATCATCTGAACTCCAGTAGTTATTGTCCTCTAGAGAGCTGATCAGCTCAGAGCCTGGACAGCTGACATTTTAATAAGCATGGTTAGTAACAGAGTTCAAACCCATTGTCTTTTATTTTTATTTTCTGCATTGTCGTCCAACCAAGAAATTGAAATCCAACAAGCTGTTGTGCAATTTAGCATATTAAAGTGAGGGCTATTTAAAACACTTATCTTTATGTATGCTTTTGACAACATGACAGATATATGACATTGGGGACTTATGGAGAAATATTTATGAGCAGCTCCCCTCAGCTTTTACAGAGCTTTATAATGAGTTTCAGCTCACAATTTAGCCGTGCAATCCACAACTTTACTGTTGTAGTTCACTCTCACTGCTCTCATAGTCTTATTTTCAGTTAAAAAGCTGTGAGAACCCACAGTACACTACCTGCTCAAACCATAGACAGACATAGTAAGAGACCAGCTAGTGAACATAGTGGAGCATTTAGCAGCTAAAGAGACAGATATTACGAGCAAAAAGAGAGTGAATATTGGACTTATAGTTGCCAGGTGACCAAAAACATGACTACCAAATGAATCATAATGCTGCCCTGTAATTTTTGGATGCGTATATAAACAACAGTTTGCTAACAAGCCCAACATATTTACACTCAAAAGGTGATTATGTGTCACAGCTTGAAAAAAAAAGTACTGTGTGCAACTTTAACCTTCTAGTTATATTCTAACCAAACCTCAACCACAGCCATGGCAGAGTAAAAAAAATGCTCATAGTCCTGAGTCATTTTAAAAGCCTCTGGCAGATGACCTAGTTTGGCCTGTAGGTATGCGTACATGTTTCTGATCCCAACGTGTGGTACAATCCTATTTGTAAAAGAGAGAAGGAGGGAATCGGTTGAAGGAAAAGTCTTGCAGCTGGTGAAGGAGTGGAAGAAGGGGGGCAGGTGCAAAAGATATAGAGATAGATTCTTTCCCAGCACTTCAAAAGTGGGGAGACTTTGCCTTTG
Organism: Anoplopoma fimbria; assembly: GCF_027596085.1. NCBI lineage: Eukaryota > Metazoa > Chordata > Actinopteri > Perciformes > Anoplopomatidae > Anoplopoma > Anoplopoma fimbria. The sequence goes on along the minus strand of NC_072464.1, from coordinate 21,059,806 downwards.
CAACACCCAAAACTGCACAAAACAAACACATGTACTAAAACTACACCAACACATGTGGAGCTTAAAACGCACAAAGAACACCCGTGTGACTCCCACAGGAGTGAGGAATACCGATCCTTTCCTGTCCGGTCACCAGCGTTGGTATACTGTTGATGTTGAACAGAGATGAATCAGCGAACACGCACTACAGGAAGAGCTGCCTTTCTTTTTACCCTCCACGCAGGTCTTCCGTTTTCCCTCCCGATAGCCGCTGGGTGTGTCTCCGTGGGATAAATGGACTCCAGTGAGATCAAATGAAAGTAGAATTTATTTGAATGAACTCAAAGGCTTGAACTTGCATTCATTAGCTTTATACATTACCGCCAGGCCTCACAGATGCAATAAACACTACAGCTGAGCTTCCATCAGTGTGTGTGTAAAAGCTAAGATAAACATCTTAGCTTGTTTAAATAATTATTTTGAGGTTTAATGTTTTACAACCTTACAGCAGCATCACTGAGGCATCTTCAAACCATTTCCTCCCACTTGTCGTACCTTTTCTTCAAGCAATTGTCGCTTTTTAACTTACTGGACCACCCAGTGGTTGTCTCTGAGGATGAGCTGTCCCCATGAGGACAACCATTACCTCAGCATTTGGTGGAGCTACACATACACACACACACACACACACTTATATGTATGAATGCAGAGGCCCACTAACAGTTGTGAGTTGGGGGATTCCCAGAGGGCGGTTCATAGTCATGATGAGGTCACCTCATACTGTAGAGTTACATACACACCCCAAGACTTCTGGGTGAAAAATAAATTAAAATATGTCCACTTCAGAAACACCCCGGCAGTCAAACACAGCCATGAATCTCTGGGAGAATATTAAATACTGGTTTGAAAAGCATAAAGCATCTCGATACGTCGGCAATCACCACCATTTGTTTTTTAATAGCTCTGGAGAATGGTTACTTGGAAAGCTTTTTTGCATCGGGTTACGACGTGAGCTCATGCGTGACCAGCAATGTGTGAGTATTTTAGTCACACAACCGCTTTGTTTCTCTGCCAGACAAATGCCGTGCTTTGAGGCATGCCAAGGAAGGTGGTCCATTTTTATTTTTTTGCACATTTGCATTTCGCAAAGCTCTGATGTCGATAACTTCTAAGTCTGGTTGATCTCAGCAGAAAGATTTTCATCCACCTTCCCATATGTGTGAGCCTATCAGCTTTAGAGATCTGTTCACCCAGAAAAAGTACCACAAGTGGTATACACAGCTATCTAAGATTAGAGAGAGAGTAAAATAGAAGTCACGCTTTAGTCACAAACAACATAAATACATGCAAAGATGTAGACAAAGAAGTATGAATAACATAAATAAGCTATATGTAATTAACACTAATCATTTCAGCTTAACTAACTGGTTATAAAACAGTCTCAATTTGATACTGATGCTTCTATATAACTACATAAGTAATCAAGACCATCAGCGAGAAGATTGTCTATTTCCATAATATACTCTCATCTGTGCCACCAGGTCGGATTCCGATGTGCAAGTTCAACAGAAACTCCTTCAGCGGGAGGATGAGACACCACACTGCTGGAAACCAAGGCCGTATTGCTGGGCCCGGTTGATGGAAGGGAGGCACGGGAGAACCAGAACCAGAACCAGGACTGCACAGAACAGACTGTCAGACCCCTGCTGCAGTAAAATGAGAGGTTTTCTAAAAGAGTCTGGTGTTGGGAAACACTGCCACTTTTGTCCACAAGTTCCTTGTACTAACTTTACCTACAAATCAACTAGTTAATCTAAATTATCTCATGCTAACATTTGCTAATCAACACAAAGTACAGCTAAGGCTGCCGGTATTTGGTCATGAACTAGACTCTTTGAAATGTTGCCCTGATGATGGCGCTAGATGAAAAGTCACCAAAATGATTAGAATTGATCCTGAGGGGGACGCAAATGTCTGAACCAAATTTCATGGCAATCAATCCAGTAGTTGTTGAGACATTTCACTGAAAACAACAAATGTTAACCTCATGGTGATGCAGAAGAGGAAAAGTCAGAGGATCACAAAAAAATTGATTGAATACATTCTCTGGGAACCATGAATGTATTCATGAATGTATGTGCCAAATTCTGTGCTAATTATTCTAGTGGATGTTAAGATTTTTCAGAGTTTCGGTCAATATTTTGAACTATTGTGGTGTTAGAAGAAAAGTCAGAGGATTAATTATTTGGGCACAATAGATATGTGTAACTCATGTCATGGCAATCCATCCAATAGATGTTAAGATATATCAACAAAAGCCAAAATTGTCAACATACTGGTGGCATTACAGGAGAAGTCAGATGATGGTCAAAGTCAGTAGGAATCATCCAATGGGGACCATAAATGTCAATACAACCCTGCATGTAAAAAAAAATGTCCATGCTTTAAGAAAGTCTACATGTCTTGTATTGATGTAGCAAGGTGCTTCATTGGAATTGTATAAATGAGTATTGGGAATAACTATACAATAATCTATATATACACACAGTTATGTACAGTTGTGTAAAATACTTTAATGTATTTTTTAGAGGTTTAAACTTGTATGAGACAGAGATAAATAAAAGGAAATAATAATAATAATATTAAAAATAAACAAAAATTCACCATTATTGTTTTGATTTAAAAGTGCAAGCAGAGAGTTGATATCTATTGAATGAACAGTTGGACGTAATAGGATGAACAGAGATAATTAAGTCATCGAATAAGTCATGTATGTTGACAGTTCGTCATATTAAAATAGCTTGATGCTTCACCTCTCTCTCCAAACAGGAGACTCATTGTACAGTGGGATGTCACCTGACAGGAATGTCTTCCTGTAGCGTAGGGATTTATGATTCATGCTATTTTCAGTTTTAAGATATCAGCCTCTTTAACTTCTGCCACAACCACAACACAACAGTTTCATTTTTGGCGTTCACAGAATTGACAAAATGACTTTTCGAAAAACAAAATCTGCAGCAACATGTCTTCTTAAAAACAATGTCCTGGTTACACTGGGTAATCCACAGACCTCTCTGGGCAGCCTGCACTGGGACCGTTTCTTCAGGAGAAAGTAGTTCCAATGAAAACTGTTCGCAATGAGGTCTGTGGACTATCCTTGGAAACCAGGACATTCTTTTATAGGAATAGATTTTCAATTGTAATTTTTCAACACGTTGACCACCACAAGCAAGATTCCAGTCACCTCCATTGTATTGGGGGTGTTGAAAGAAATCTCACTGAAGGATATTTCAAAACTTCAGCACATAAAAACCAAAACTATCTGCATGGTTAGCTACCACTAGCAGTGAGCGAGGAAGGTTTTTTTTTTTTATGTGATTCAAGTATACAGAGCCTTTAGATTATTTCCAACCTTTAAGATCTCGTTGGTTGACTTTGGCCTCACATGCATACAACATTAGAACATTTCCTCCTGCAGAGAACAAGTCAAACACGTTTTGGGTTTTGATAGCACCCTGCATGCTCCTCTTAGACTTTACATATGGGGCCTAGTGGTGTGATGTCTGTGCCGACTGTCATAAAGCATTTCCCACTGAGAGGAATGAGAGGTACGTTTTTAGGATACCGTGAAACCTCAGACGGTCCTGGGACGCAAACATGGCAGACACCTAAAAAAATGCTTCAACGTGCACACATGCACACTCAAATGGACATACACAAGAATGTGAGCATGCAACATGCAAATAATCTTGCTCTTGCTTTGTATCTCGCTTTCTCAAACACACACACTCGAACACAATATGCACTCACAAACAATGTCAAACCACTACTGAGTCACTTCGCTTCTTGAGGGGAAAATTGGCTCCACAAGGAGGGCAGCGAAGGCGCCCTTCGCCTGTTGGCCGATAGCGCTGACAGCCGTGCTTTACGCTCATATGTCCTGTGAGCTCCCACACACTCTTGCTAACACTCATCCGCTGGCCCGCATTGACACTCTTTTAAAAAAAATACATAAATCGTCAGCAGATGCAACATCACCAAAAAAACATTCAAACATAAAACCTTATAAGAAGAGGGGGGGGGGAGAACTATAAACACACACAAGAAAAGACAAAGAGGTCATGTTTGGAGCCGGGTGAAATACGAGGGACCCTGAGTTTTTGGCTCCTCATCCTCTGTAGTTTCCTGTGTGGTCCACAGTTTGCGTCTTGTGTTGCACATTGCTTGTGTCATCCAGCATCTATTACACACAGACGAAGCCGGGGTCAGAGCACAGATATTACCCTGTAATGATGATTTATGGCCTCATTCATAACTCTGTGACATCCTAGCAGTGAGAGAATACACACACTTGTGTGTTTTAGCTGAAACCTCTCTGCTTTTGGATGCAGCCCTCACACACTTGCTCCATCCAAGTCCGTGACACAGTTTTCCGGCTTGACTCCATTTCCCCTCGCGCCACAAATCCATAGGAAATAAAATGTGACCGAAGGGAATAAACCGACAGCCCTTGCTATAATTGCAATGTAAGCAATGCCATAGAAACATCAGTCAGTTACCAGAGTGGCCGCAAACAGCAGATGACGGACGTGCATGGATCAAGAGCAACACGGCCTGTGACACTAAGTTGGTCCGTCAACCGGTGTTTTTTACTGGTTAATGCCGTGACCTCAGGCTGATCTGTGCATCCATTTAGTTCTAATGTAATAAACATAACTCACCATGTTTATAATGGCAGACTCCAGTCTAATCTGAAGGTTACGAGTTCAGCTGCTGAAAAGATGCAGATACGGGGGTGAAAGTGAGGTGAAAGGCTGCCGGGTTCACAACGGCGTATACGCAAACACACACAGGTCAAACCTTTCCTCTGGTATTGTAGCAACACGTGTTCTGGTAATTTGCCTCTCATGCAAAAAAAAAAGCCAAAATATAAGCTTTAAAGCTTAGCAACGGTCCACAGCGTAACAAAGACAATGTCATCATCGGATTGGTTCTGAGTTTCCTCCACCCACAGAATGGTTTGCCCGGTGCCCCGTTTCTATTTTATTGCTTATACTCCGGCACAAACAAACACACACACACACACACACACATGCATCGCAGTGGGATGAAAATGACTGAAACCACTAATCATTTCAGGGCCACTGTGTCGATTCCCACTCGTCTTGAGACCCAGAAAGGCAGAGCAGAGAGAGAGTCGTTTGTTCCGTTCAGCCAGGTTTCAGCTTCACATCCTGAGCCCCCACGACCCCGAACACAGAAACGTTGGTCGTATCTGTCTTTTCTTTTTTCCGGTGTCACTTCCACGGCGACGTCATCAGCTCGTAAATCTGTGTTGTGGCTAGTTCTATATGCTATTCTGAGGGGAGGTTTGGGAATTGAGAGAGAGAGAGAGAGAGAGAGAGAGAGAGAGACACAGAGAGACGGGATGACAACGCTTGCAAACTGCCTGTGGACGTAGACCTACAGTGCTGTGTGGCTGGTTAGCGCAGCGTACAGTATGTGGTCCAGTGGGAGTCGACTGGGAGTGTAATTAGAGGCTTGTTTCAAGTGGAACAGACCTTACAGTAACAAGGCTGCGACGGTGACAGATTGATGGCGCGTAATGGGAGGTTAGGACAACACTGGAGGTCCTCCTCATGAATGGATGGGCGCATTTTACCTTCTCTACTGCAACATGTTATGTACACGAGCTGTCCCGTCGAGTCTGGGAAAGAACTCCGGGAAAATCCCACGGGGCTACGAATGTGCACATGAAGCACACGGCTGGTTGATGCTCTGACACATTGTATATTTATAGAGATAACAGAATTCTTTTGGTCCAAATTATGTCATGCAACTCAACTGTATGTTCAATTAAAAGCGAGGCAAACGACAAGCAGCTCTCCTATCGTCCTTAATGAAAGTCGGAGAGGCGCAGTAGAAACGTTCCATATCGAGCCACACATTACGAAGGATTAACGGTATACGAAAGAAAACCTCTGTAGGAAAAACAATTTGCCCGGTTTGCGTGGTCAAAAAGGAATGACTCAGAAAGATTGAGCACTGTGCAAGTACTCTTGTACAGAAGCCTGATAACATTTCCAAAACACTCAAATTGCCCACGTTGAAATCAAAAATGATTTGCGAGATTGCAGCATGTCCAGAAAAACGTCTCGATTCAGGAGCAACACAAAGAATAACACAAACAACTTACAGTACAGTGAACTCAAAAACACGGGTCAGCGCCTTTCACTAAAAACATTCCCTGAAACAAACTCAGTGACTTAATATAGCTGTTCCCTTCGGACCCGGCCCTGACCCAAGCTTGACCATGTCCTGACCAAACCTGTGGTCTCTCGCTGTCTCACTAGGATCCTCGCTGATGACTCTGAACTCTCGGCAGCGCTTTGGCTTAGCGGACCCACTTCATCAAGTCAGGAGATTGTATCCGTTTTTAACTATCCGTGCACACAGTCTTGCAGTCTGGCGTGCACGTAAAGAAACATCCCAAGAACACACACACATTCACGCACTTTAATGCTTTCTCAGCATACTGTAGAAAGGCTGCATTTGCGCAAGGGCCAACTCAAAGCAATTATGGTCTTCCTACCAAAACAGGTCTCCTAAGACTCCGTCTGCCCAACTGCTCTGCACAAAGAGCTTTATTTCACTGGACCCATCTCCGACAATAAATCATGGACGTTACAGCGTAATTGTGATGTATATTTTATTGTGGTCACGTCTTACCATACTAGATTGGATGCATTATGCAAATACTTTCTGTCAGGAATGTTGATGAGCTTTTTTAGATTTTGTTCACCGTCTGCCCTGACCTGTTCCTTTTTGTTGTGTTGACGCCAGTGTTATTGTCTTTCTAAAATCAGATTGAAACAGACTGTTCTCTCTCTCTCTCTCTGTGCATGTGCATGTTAGTGTGTGTGTGTGTGTGTGTGTGTGTGTGTGTGTGTGTGTGTGTGTGTGTGTGTGTGTGTGTGAGAGCCTATGGGTGCACAACATTTTCAAAGCAACTCTTCCCCGGGAGAAGTGTTTGGTTTTTGACAGCGTCGCCTGAACAACCCCCGTAGGATATTGAATGTTACTTTGACATGTTCTGACAACGTTTGCGTGAGGGAGTATTTAAATGTTCTTTCCCGGAGGTTTTGAAATATCAGCTGAAGCTAAAGTGATGTATGATAATAGGTTCCATAAGGCAGTGGGGGTCAGGAACCCCAAGTGGGGGTAGCGATTTAATTTCCAGGGGGTCGCCTTATGGTTAAGGAGAAAAAAATCAAATTTTATGTTAAAAATTAAGACGGGGTGGATGGTTTTTACATTACATTGCCTGTACCAGTGATTTCATTTGCATTAGAATATATAGATTTGATTGAGCGTGTGATATGAGTGAATGTGTTGAAAGAAAAAGTTGGACGCACATTGGACAACACCTCGGGGTCACGAAAAAGAAGGAATAAGGAATGTGAAGTAATTTATGCCGTCGAGCACAGTGTTTGGTATCTATGAAATCATAACAAGCTCATTATCAAGGATATTTACAATGGACCTTTTATTTTTTTAAGTGTTAAATACAAGCTCAAATATGCCAATACTACTTAAGACCAATTAGAACAAATGTGGCATTTTTTTCTCTTCATTCTAAATATAGACTTTGGAGCACACATTAACGCCTAACTACATATGTATTACATTCTATTTCTGTGATGTTTTAATTAAATGTCAGTGTGGTGGATGAATCAGAGATGTGGAGGTGCTGTGTAAGCCACACCTTGGAAAAGTAAAGCTGGGGAATGTTGATGCTTGTGGATGCTTTTATTCTCTCTCTCTCTCATATCCCGCTCTATCTTGTCCATTTTATGTTTTTGTGCGTGTGTGTGTGCACCAAATATACACACATATATAATATACACCTGCAACAGATACACATCGGAAAAATACGTTACACCCTGAAAGGTGATTAATGCCCGGTGTTGTTCACAGAAGTGAGATCTACACCACAACCACGCTGCCAAACCGTCAAACACACACACACACACACACACACACACACACACACACACACACACACACCCAAGCAGACACATGATGAGCACATGAGCGAGTGTTTCCTGGCCTCCTCTGCGAAGGAGTCTTACCAGAAACGTGTCCATCCGAGATCCACCAAATCCGTCTGAGGTCGGAGGCGTAACACCTAGCTCGACTCCGCCGTCATCTCCTACGTTAAAGGTCTCGTCCTCCCCCGACTCCGTCTGCAGCTCCATGACCACAGAGGGTGGACAGGCTTTACTAATGCCGTGTAATTGTCCGCAATTATTGGGAAGATAAATCAAATCGTGGGGACTTAGCTAGACCAGATATTTTTGGGTACCAGACTTGCCGCCTGTTGACATGCAGAGCTGTGACAACCTCTTGCGCAAGGCTCGTCATGTCCCGTAGTTGAGAAATAGGATTTGACTCAGCGGGTTGATTTGCAATTGGGGTTTTTGGGGTCATTATCCGGTTGATTGTGCCGAGCGGAGAAATGAAGCATTGCACTTGGATGAGGGGTCCGTGGAAAGACAGATTTCAAAACCATTTTTGTTTGAAAAGTGTCTCACACACTTTCTCCTAATTGTCTCTTTCATCTTAGTGAAAGGAAACCGACCCTTTGGATGCCCTTTAAATGTGAGAGACAATCAAGTTGTGATGCTTTTTGCATTCCAGGAAACATTAGGTCGTCAAGTCTCTTTAATTCTCTCTTTAGGTTGCGACCATTTTCAACTCTCCGTGCTTCAGTTCATGATTTCCCGTGTTTCCAAGAGTGACTTTCAACAAGTTCGAGACAACAGATGGAAACTTGTAGAAAGTGAAATAGTGGTGCTGGCAGCTAAGGGAGAGGTTCGGCCTCTTGATTTGAAATGTTTTGTGGTTGAGTTATATTCTGGCCTGCTGAGGCAACTGTCAGTAAGAGATTATCCTCTTTGCCTATTTTAAAATCTATTGGTGGCAGTGGACAGCAAAGCACCACATCTGCTATGTTGCTATTGTTTCCTGCTTTTCTCCTTTTTTCTCTCAAAGTAAAAATTGCATCACTTTGTGTATTTCAAGATGGAATAGTCAGATTTGACTTTATTTCTCGGAACATCTTATGCACAAGACCAAGAAAGTAGATAAGAGGAGATAAACAGCAGATTTTTTTTCAATTCTCAAAAATGCAGCATTCATTTCAAAAGTGGCCAGGGATGCTAATGTTAGCTCTTTGCCAAATGTTTGTTCATCGCGGCTGATTTCCGTGACATTTTTAAGGTCACTCAAATTCACAGTAATTGAAGTTCTTGAAAATCTCTCGTTTCGTTTTCACTCAGTGTCAAAGCCACATCTGACACAGGAAGCAGGAGAGGAAATACAAGGACAGTGCTTGGTTATCTGTGGGTGGTTTCAGCATCATGACCTTTTTCTAAACCAAAAGCTGCAGATGTGCGGTTTCACTTGATCATTCTTCATCATTCTGTTATCTCTGACACAGATTTTTATCACTACCCCTGTGAGCCGCAGATGCACTAAAAAAGCTTTGCAGCCACCCAAAGGAGCGCTTCATCTCGTATCGAGCAGCGTAGGTACGGATAGCTCTGCGCTGGCACGCTGCCTCCACCACAATGAGATTTAGGACAATCATTGCATGCAACATTTCTTGGTACCGAGAGAAGTGAAGTCAACCCGGAGAGCAGTGACGTCTGCAGCCCGCATTCCAGCTCAAGTGGTGCTCTCGTACGAGCGAGGGTAACAGAGGATCCTCACGGCCGGTTTGTTTGATTGAACGCAGCCTTTCGCTCGACTCCGCGGGGAATAATAAAACTAATTCACCCCCGCTCTGTGGGAAATGTCAAACCCGCAAACGATGTTCAATAAACATCCAGCCAATCTGGATCGATGTCTGGCCAGCGTCAATGGGCCGAGACAAGAGGGCTTAGCAATGGCAGTGACACATAGCGTAGCATAGCCAGGGCATCTGAACTTTTCCCCCTTCTGGCAGGTTTTTAATCTGCACGTTGTTTAAACTAATTGAGATCGAGATAAATCTGTCAGTTTGGCTGCCTGCGGTCACTGAAGCGAGGTAGGAGTGTTAACGTCGCTGGAACACGCCGCCTGAGGATTCCCCTTAAATTCACAGTTAAGAGGAATAACAGTTGTGTGGCGTAAAGGGTGTGTGTAAGGTTGAATACGGTTCTGTGTGTGTGCGTGCGTGTGTGTGTGTGTGTGTGTGTGTGTGTGTGTGTGTGTGTGTGTGTGTGTGTGTGTGTGGCTTGAGGGACGATACAGTGACTATGAAACCAAAAAGAGCCCAGCCCACTCCCACAGTGGAAAGAATGATGTGCTATTCTGTAAATGACACTATGGACCAAAAAGATGCTTGCCTGAGGTGAGACGCTGGGCATTCTGTGTGTGTGTGTGTGTGTGTGTGTGTGTGTGTGTGTGTGTGTGTGTGTGTGTGTGTGTGTGTGTGTGTGTGTGTGTGTGTGTGTGTGTTGTTAGGAGGGACGCAGCAATTGAATGCATGTATGAATCACCTTGCGTGCAGCAGTAAGCTAACAAAATATTTAATTTTATGCCTTAACCATGTGTGTTTATGAATTAGTGCTCCTGCAGATAATTCTGGACAGCATTAGTGCGGCCTCCTGTGTAGTGTGTGGTCTGTAAATCCTCCATCGTCTGTTGTGGTTCCAGTGTGTGTGTGTGTGTGTGTGTGTGTGTGTTGTATTTCTGATCACACCGGCCGCAGAGGAAGTTGTTTATGGCGTGTAGGTGTGTGTCCATGTGAGCAGCCGGTGGGTCCGATGTACCGTGAGACTGCAGGTGTGGATGCTTGTTTTGGTTTATGAGTGTGTGAGTGAGTGAGTAAGTATAGTGTGCGAGAGCGCCTGTGCGAGTGTTTTTTTGCGTGAGAGCCTATCTGCCTTCATGTGGTCACTGAATCTTGCCACAGTTAGCATAATTGTGTTTACAGTAAAGCTACTGCCTACTTCTGACTGGCCGTGGTACAAACACTTACTGGATCAGAATCAAACCGGGGGCCAAGTTCTGGAGTGTGGGATTTAAACAGTGTGTGCTGTCGGCTATCAAGAAAACACACAAAAGACCGCTTTAACTCTTTCTGTTGTCAAAATTAAATCTTAATTTGTTTTTATGAAATGAGTAAATCAGCTTCAACCCCGGCATGTGTGAACAAACAATGCTTTTTCCACAGTATCAAGGCCCTATTAGGGTCAGGACAGGCCCAGGCTAAAGCATAGATAAATCATTTTTTCTCCATTTTGGCCTTCTGTCAACACAAAGAAACCATGATGTTTTAAGAAATGCTCTCTGAAGTTATATTTTAACTTGATTGATATGTGGACACAAGCACGTTGGTAGCCAAGTGGTTACAGCACATTATTGATACTGCAAAGGCCCCTGGTTCAATCCTTACTTACGAAACAAGAACATGAATGGGCCTCTATCAAATCTTTCAGTAAACCTGCTGCTCTCTCCATGTGTAACTGACAAGTCCAACAACCTTTTGTTTAATGCAAACAGCAGATGACCGTAGCTCTTTTCCGATGTAAAAAGACCTGACTTAACATACAACAGGAGAACTAGGAAAGAAATGCAGTGCAGTTTGCATATAATCCATTTATCGTGAGCCAGAATGTGCAGGGCTGCCAACAAGGAAGTCAGGTGATCAATCATACAGAACTAGGAAGTCCATATGGTGAGGCGGCCTAGTTGATGGACGGGTCAAACAAACACAGGACTTTCACTCAGGAGACAACTGTACGTGTCAAGTGTGAAACCAAAGGTCATCTTACTTCTGTAACAAAAGTACTAATTTTAAGCCCAAAGCACGATCTTTCCCTAAACCTTAGTACTTTTGATGCAAAACATATTCTGCACTCCAGGGGTTTGCGCAGCCAAGAGTGCCCATGTTGCAGGATATACATAGGAGAAAGTACAAAAAAACATGTGTTGTATGAGTATACGTTGCTGAAATAAGCTTAGACCAAAACATCCTCACCAATATTTGAAAGTCCTGACTTAACTTAAACTCTTAAAATAACATGCAACAGTTTTCAGATTTGGAAGTCAGTTCAAATCACTACAGTTTCTTTCCAAATCAATCAGACAAACATGAAGAACTTGTATAAAAGTCTGTAGTGTCTGTACGTTGTTCTGTTCTTGGTCAAGGTTCGTGATCAATACCCTTTTCCAATGATTCAAGCATTGTAAATGCAACTTGTTCTGTCAGGTCTTCAATGTTAATCCTCCCAATCTAAACACACTCCTCTTCAGCCTCCTGATGTTTCTCGTGACCATAACTTCCTTGCTTGGTCGATGTAAGCTTTGCTGCCAGATTGGTCTTTCTGAAGGATCTCGAAAATGATTCCATCATCGTACCAAAAGAAATATGATGAATTGTGTCAGTTCATCTTAAACAAAGACTGGCGATCAGTGCGCCAAAGCAGTAAGTGTTGGGTTTGAGCTACATTTTTACATCCAGGGACTCCTGAAAGATGGAACATTGATTAAGATTGAGTAATACCTCAAACCGCGTGCCCCGCTGAGACTTATTTCTTTCCTGAAAGCCGCCCTAATTTTGTTGATTTTGCAACTTAAAGCCCACTGCTATGGGGATTCGTAGAAATAGATACCTGTTTGTTAGATAATGGTCTCAAACAGCGCGCCAGAACACGACACTCCTCATGCAAACATCAAAGGGAGATTACAAGAAATGTATGAATATTGTGTGTTTTCCCACGTCCTCGTCTGTCTTTGAATGTTGCATGAGTTGCAGTGCTGTCAGTGAGTTCATCACCCTGGCTATGTAATTCCAAACAGCTGTTTGTGTGTGTGAGTGTGTATGGTGTCATATGTAATCCTGTGTATATCAAAGTGTGTGTGTGTGTGTGTGTGTGTGTGTGTGTGTGTGTGTGTGTGTGTGTGTGTGTGTGTGTGTGTGTGTGTGTGTGTGTGTGTGTGTGAGATCCTCTCCCAGACTGACGTTAACCCCAACACACCACACAGACAGACGGTTGTTGATTCCTGGATTCCTCTCTCTAATCTGCCGCCGCCGCCGCTGTGGTTTACAGCAGACAATCTGACGATGGGCTGCAGGGGAATGGCTCTACATGACATGTTTGTTTCCAATCAGTGCAGGGATTAAATAAGAATAAATAGGTTCTTCCATCTCAGGTGATACATCTCCGGCAACATACACACATCGCCTCAGACTCTGAAATGCGGTCTTGCTGCCGGTTAATCCAGCAATGACTAGGGTATTTGAGTTTGATCCCATCCCAAGGTCGACTGGATTCTGGTAAAAGGATGTTTGGCAGAGCTGAACGAACTCATGTCAATAACCCAGTGGGTGGAAGTTTTTACTAGCTCTCTGTGTGTGTCCTCTTGTGTAAGTGTGTGTGTGCATGTGTTCACCTTTTTGGAACATCTCACTCTTTTTGTACAAGGCTTGTTTTCGCTGGATGGTTCAGGCCCATTTGTTTGTCTACACTGTTTCACAAACACTTTAGCCCTGGTAGGAACAGAGTGTAAGAACCGGTGATGAAATGCACTTTGAGAAGAGAAACAATGCTCAAGGAGAGAATGAAAGTAAGACTTTAAGTGAAGAGAGAAACTGAATCATAAAGGATTGCAGAAGCACTCAGAGATAATGATGCCGCTGTGATCAAAGTGACAAGCCGCAAATGTCTACATTATGATTTTAGACAATTCTTAACTGCTGCATCTAACCACGTGCAATCAACTACAGACTGGCTTATAAATGTAGAAAATGCCATTGCGTGACAGCGAATGTAATAAGATAACTGATTCAAAGCTAAAGGAAAGATTAACGTAATAAAAATGACAGTCTCCATTTTGTCAACTTTATGAAGAGGGAAGAGCGTTTTTGTGCTCCATTGTTTATGACATATTGGAATAATCTGCCGCTCAAGGACAAGAGTGGGTTGAAAGGCTGGCTCTTGCCACAGGATGTTTCTCATGTCAGAGGAAGTGAACAGAGCCGTCTGAGCTAATGAGGTTTCCCCCTAAAAGAACATCTGTTCAACTTGGTCAAAATATTTGCACAGATGACAATTACTCTACACCAGGAATAGCATATAATCCCTATATTAACAGATTTGTTTTGGTCAGTGATATCATTCCAAATAGCATGAAAGCTTGTCCTGAAAGCTATTAGAGTTTAGGCTAACGCTAGCAGCTCAGTCCTGCTCTTTATTTGACCTAAATGAGTTTACACTCCAGCAATCCAATTTAGCAAACACATCTAAAAGCCATTTTTCTTGTACAGTTAAAAGTGGAAGATACTGTTATGTTTGACAAACGGGGTTTTGTTAGAAAGAAAAAGAAAGCGCGCTATCGCTAGCATGTCCGGCTAACTAGCGTGATAAGGCCGATTCAAACCAAATCTTTATCAGATAAGTTGCACGTTAAATAAACAAACCTTGAGTTAATCATTTGTTTTCCCAACAGGTTCAATTTTCTGTGTTTTTAGCATACGTCATCAAATGTGTGTCCCAACCTTAGACATACTGCCAGAACAATTGTATTGCGGTAATTAGTGTTCTTGGACACTAATGTGTGGCATGAATAGATAAATAAAACACATCTGACCAAGCCTTCAAAGTTACTATGACAATCTATGATAAGAGATTAAAAAATAGGCATATGTAAAATACAAAATTGGTGTGCAAAAGGCCTTTACTTCCAGGACCAAGGAACTCACTATAAAGCTAACATTAGTTTGTTAGGTCACATGTTTGCATTAAAACAACCCTGCTTACTGCTGGTACATGCAATGTGAAGTATTTCCCACCTGTGTGGAGATTGATCCTAGATTGAAGCTGAGGCTAAGCGAGTAATGGGTACAAGCACTAGCGGGCAGGAACCCCAAAGCACGATAATGACACAAAATACAAGGAGAGTTCAGTTTACTTAATTAATCAGTCACACAGGCAAACAAATCCAAACAGGCAGTCAGGGTCGAAACAGGCAGAATAGGTACAAGGAAGCAGAATAACGCTGGAGAGCAGTAACACACAAGACAATCTGGCTGGGATCAAGCGCAAGGGGACGGATATAAATAGTGAGCGACTAATTAGAGAATGGGCTGCAGGTGAGATGGGCGTGGAAGACCAGGTGAGGGGAATGAGTGATTACATGGTGCGAGTGGCAGGACCTGAAAATGGCAGGAGAGTTAATGAAAACAGGCAGGCCATATCAATATAAAATAATAGCTTTTTCTCATATTTGATATCAAATAAAAACCTGCATGGTTAAGTGTGTCCCCAGACTTCCAAGCATTTGTTTTAAACATTATTTCTATGGCTTTTCTAAAAGAAGCCACAAAACCACAATGTTTTTATTAACAAGCAGCCCAGAAGTTGACATATTACTAAGCATTGCATTGTTTTTCCGAGAAGAAACACACATGGGGTTGTGTGCAGATAAAGAGGTAGGAACTGAGATTCCTGTTGTGATTTTACAGATTTATCGCAGTCCAACAGTGCAGTTTTGACAGTAACACACACTTAACTAATTATCAGTTTATACAGAAGTTTTTTGGTTCTCTGCCCAGATCTCTTCCATTCAGTTCCTTGATAACGTCTTGTAGTGTTTAAATATGCTGTCTCTTGAGCATTTGAAGATACACTGCAGCAGTGTTTTATGTTAATGGAGGCTAAATAAGTAATCAAAGCTCATTTGTATACAAAGAGATGACACACCATTGTAAAAAAAATATAATAAAAACAGAGCTCATCTTAACAAACCACAGACATAAATTAATATCATCTGTATATAATCAAATGGTTTGAGTTTACAAAAAGTCTGAGTGTTTTTCCAGGAACACGAACTGAAGTGACGCTGCAGCAATGTTGAGCATGATTCGAGTTTCCTGCCTCGCTCAGCTCACTTTTAAATCTTCAGTCTTTAAGACTTCAAACTTATCTGATGAGGAAAACTACCTCTGATTCTGTATGAAATGGCCTTTTTCTCTCCTTTTCTATTCTACAATTGCATGTTTTGTCTGCAGCAATTCACATATAAATATGCATCTTATATCTATCTTTTTGTAAGTACATGAGATAGTTTTTCACCTATTTTTGTTCATAATTAATTATTACCAGATTAGCATTTGTTACTTCATTGGTTGAATCAAATACTATCTATTATTGCTTTATTTCAGATGCTGTCACAGGCAAATATGCAGTTTTTAGCATTTACGGTATGTTATTTACTTGTGCAAATGAATACAAGATAGACTAATCAAATAAACAACAAACAGACATCACTTCAGGACAAAATGGTTATTAAAGGGCAGTTGAATATACGGTGGATGTGCTCACTGTGTCAAAACAAGCATTGCATTACTGAACACAATGAACCTTGGCCTGTTCAGTTGGAGTTTGTGTAACAGCACTTCAACCTCCAAATGTTTCCTGATGGCTCATCGTTCCTGATCTTGTTCCAAGTCCTACTTTCAACCACAGCTTTCTCTTTATAAACCCGATTAACCTGTTCTGTCCCAGTTGCCTTCAAGAAACTTTAACTTCTATGCCAAAGGTGCCAACTTGCATAGAGGCGCCATTGCATAGCAAGCTTTTACCCACATTTCTGGTCAGTCAACCAAGAGTAACATTGCATTCCATAAATGTTCTGTCAAGCTGCTACTTTACATTCCTCCAACATCACATCTGTAAGGAGACGGACGGATCTTTGGCCGACTGTCCCTTCTTCACATTGTCCACCATGTAAGACGAGAATTCATCCCCCGATGTGCCCAAACAGCCGTCAATTTAAAATATCCGCTGACAGGCGAGTTCACATCGCTGCACAGGGGAAAAACCAGCGGGAGCATTTTTAATCAAATGAGATTGTCGATATACGAAGCCATAAGGACCTGTCAAATAGGTCAAGGAACTTCTCGGTAGAGCAGCGTGTTGGTGGTTTGCATCTGATGTGTGGTCGTATCAAAACCCTGCTTGCTGGAAATAAATGCTGCTCAAATCAGAATATGTGTGTGTTCTAGCGCTGAGATAAAGATAAACATCTAATTGGCGCAGTTTGACAAAGAGTCAGAGAGATTGCCAATCATGATACGGATTTCCATTTGAGTTTTAACGAGAAGTTTTGTCATTTGAGTTGCGGAAAGGAAAACATGTTTGTAAGTTGTCTGTGGCTTGTGGTTATGATTTTAGTCGCCGTATTTTCAACTGCAGCGACTTGTTTTGCTCCTCGATGTAGACTGAGATAAAAGATTCCCCTCCTCTTCACTGTTTGGCTCCAGGGAACTGCTCAGAGCATGCAACTACTTCAATATTGTATTCATCATGACCAACAATTGTATACTCTCCATAATTTGTACACAATGCAGGGATTGTCGAAATTATAATATTTAGAATTTACACAAACATTCAGCCAGCCGTGACCGTTTCGCCACAAACCCACTGGCCAATCAAACAATCAGCCACGCAGTAACACAAACAACCAACCAAAGGACCGGCCAATGAGATGACGGGTCAGTCAGTGAGATAGTGAGCCCATTTTCAACCAACCAATCAAACAACTGACTGACACATGACTCACAAGCCACCCAGTAGGGCTTCAACAATTACTTGGGAAGTATTTTAGTTACAAAAATTATTGATTCTAAATGTCTGGCTTGTTTTGTTTGATCACAGAACTAAACAGCAGACTGTTTGCACCAGAAGCTGAGCCTCTATCTGTGTATTTAATGCAGGACTTAAAGGAATGAAAAGGAAATCAAACAAAGGTGTGTGCTCATTTTACACTTACATGATCAATGATTAATCTGCCAATTAGGGATGCGGCTAATCGATTGAATGTTTAGTCAATTAATAAATAAATAAAAGTGCCTCTCAAAGTATCCCAGGGCCCAATGAGACATCTTCACATTGCTTGTTTTGTCAAATAATCAGTCTAAAGACCCAACAATATTCAATAAACATAGTAATGAAACAAAGAAAAGCAAAAAATTCAGATACATTATCAAAATTAGTGACATATATATATATATATGTATATGATAATAATACAGATTTTGTCAATTACATATTCATAATTAAGCGTACAGGAGTGTTTGTTTTGTACCTGACATTTCGTCTTAGCTCTGACTGGACTTTTGTTGAATCAAGAGTTACTGGAGGAACTTCCACCCAAGGGAAAAAAGTTTACAGGTCTTACATTATTTACATGCACATCTCCTACTTTGCTGCACAATATTAGTAAGTGTTGATGCCGTTAACCCCTTTTTTTAAAACATAGAATCAACTCTGGAAGGTTAGTTGTGCAGCATTTAGCTGCACTTTACTCCTGGACTTTCGCTTTTGTGAATGTGCTGCATATTTTCTCTTTTCCTCCCGTTCTCCTGCTCTTTCCATATTTTCAAAAGCATTGCTCGGCCATGTGCACTTTCCACACTGACTGAAAGTTCGGTTGATGTTAACAAGTGATGACAGTCTGTTAGTCTTTAGCAAATGTGAATAAATGTTATGATGAACAAAATTATATGATATTAAAGAGATCTCATATTAACTCTTACTTTAAAAAATAATCGAACAAAGTAGCGGATAAACTTACACTGACTTGTCAAAGGGTCAACCAAGATTGACGTTATAACAAGCCAACTTCCAAACCAGCAATATTAGGACCAGTCATACAACAAATCGTTTGCGTCAACAGTTCAGCCAACCAAACAACCAAGCAGGAAGTGAGCGAGGGATATAAATCAGGAACATATGAATGACATTCCAGCTAGTCTCAGTTCTGGGTGTGTTGCTTGTTGTTGCTGGTGGTTTGGGAAGTCTGGGAGCCTCTGCTGATTTAGGTCTCATATTTTGACATTGTCCTGGCTCAACCCCTTCTGTCTGAGTCATCCCCTCGCCGTCACTGCATTACAGATCAGACCCGCTGACTGACAGACAGACAGGACAGACAAAGGACAAATTCAAATGTTAACAAGACACTTAATTCACCTTAAGAGTATGTTTGTTTCATTTCAACAGTCTGTTAATACTGGAGGCTTTGGTTTGATCACATCGAGGACACTGAGCTGCAGGTGTCCTCATGAGGATTATTCTGTTATTCAGTGTTACGAAGGACTCTGTCCAGGTGTCACCACATCTTAATGGAAGACCTGATCCATCTGAGACATTTTATCCTTGGGTTTAACTCAGTTATTGCTGCTGCATCACAGATGGGTATTCCCTCTCGTACGTGCATGTGTGCATCTATGTGTGTGTGTGTGTGTGCGTGCATGAGGTATTGCGCACATGCTTGAGTGCGGTTGCATGCATGCATCTGTTTGTATATCTGCCTGTATTGTCTGTGTCTAATGGCGCAAGTCTTTCCTGTTTTTGACTTTATTACCATTCCCTCATCCTCTGGGAGTAATTTGAAATCCCATGATTAAAACCAGTGATCATAACCTTAAGTACTGAAGGGTTTTTATCCAAGGCAAAAGGAATTTGTAGGCATGCAATCAAAATTGAAAGGAAATTATTGCATTTAATAAAACGGTAACGATCCCCATGTTGTATTGTTTATAGTTTTTTGTATTCGATTCCAAAAACGCAAAAGTAAATTGTGTTATGCCCTGTAAAATGTTTAATATACAGAAGAATTAAGGTAATTGGTCATGTTACAGAATGTGCTTTGATGTGTGTTTTGCCCTATTAAGACTTAAGCTCCACTAGGCTGTCCTGCTATTGGATCATTTTGGGTTGGTTCCTTTAAGTGTGATTATTGCAAGTGAAGCTTTGATGGAGCAGAATGTGGAGCAACAATTTTTACGACAGTAGATTTTAGTCTGTATTTCAGTTATTTGCAGCAGAAGGTCAGTTTTTGATAGCCGGTCATTACATATGGATATATTGTTGTTTTATTTCTTTTCATGAAATGAAGTACTTTTCACTAACGAGCCTCATCATTGGATAGCCGACTGTGGAAAGTAAAGTCTACGTGAGTGCACGTTGGAGTTGGAAATGGTCAGAAAACGCTGAACATCCTGCAAGAAGTGGTTAAGAAGGTTTTTAACAAGCTGCCTCTACAAGTCGTATTTATAAAAACACAAATAAAAAGAGAAATAATCTGAATATACAGATTTAATTTTGCCTGTGAGTACATACATGACCACATGCACAAAAAATAGACTGTTGGGACTTTTATAAAATACTACAAGATACACTTTCTCAGTAAAAGAACAGTTATTCCCATCTTTGTCTCAGGTGTTTTAGCAAGCAGATTTCTTAACTTGAATCCTATGAATCCATGATGGGAAAGTGTTATGCGGCCTCTTTTCATGTTATATTCAAACACATTCAAGAATGTTTGGAAATCAGCAGAAAACAACATACTTTTAATATGTATTAAGTACCAGTAAGAGAAACAGAATCCTGTTTGAGTGTAGCTGGTGTAGAAATACCCACAAAAGAGAGATTACACAAGTTGTCAATGTAAGTATATGTTAATTAAGTATACATTAAATATGAGATTTAATTGTCTGGCCCTGGGAATGAGATCTGCTGACAAAATAAATAAATTACTTTGGTTATTTAAATATTATCATATTCAAATGTTGCAGCTAGTGCAATGGTTTGCTAACCAAACCAGTTTGTTGCACAGAACAATCTGAGAAGACGTCATTGGAAACTGTTCAGGGTAAGGGTAAGGTATTGTGAGTGTTAATTTCGATTTAAATATTTCCAGATCTCTCTGAAATCAGAGCTCAGATTTCTTCTGGTTTCAGCACTGATGGCCAGTTGTTGTCTCAAAGGTTGTGAGACTCAGCTGGCTTGACGGCTTCTCTGATGTGCCAAACAGCAGCGCTGACTACGTGGTATTTCTTAACATAATGATGAATTTGTTTATTAAAAGTGAAAACATGATATGCCTTTTTCTATACTTGACAAATGTTAGTTGCAAATGGTGGTTTATATGAGGACACACTCATATTTTGTCTGACCACAGCCACACACAAACACACACATAAACACACATTGTAGGCACACTTACACACATTCACACCTGGAAGCTGCCCAGTAAAACCACTGTCTGTTGGACAAGCTCCTCAGCACCTCAGTGGTGGGAACATGCTTGTTCCATGATGGCTCTAGTCCACATGAACCCAACAAATATGTAGGTACACCACTGGGTATTGTTGGCACAGTTGAAAATAGTCAATGCTGAGATTGAAAGTAGAACAATTTGACTTTCTCATGCTATTATTGGGTATATTTTGGCATCTTGAATGAATATGTAACATTCAAAATTGCCATACCACATAAATAGAAAAAAGATTCTTAAATTCTTGTAAGGTTGATAAAACAATCTCACCAAAAGGTCCATTTGTATCTGTTCTAAAGCTTTCAATAAACCCTTTGCTAAGTCCCGCCCTTAAATGCAAACTGGCCAATCATAGCGTGGCATCAGCCAAATATACGGCTCTCCTCCATTGACTATCATGTAAATATTGAAGCTTTTCTTCACTTTCAGGCTGTTTTAGTGTAAATTGGAGCTAGTTATTGTAAAATGTTGTGTTCTAGTGATACTCGTTACCCGGAGATGTTGAAAGCCGATATAGGTTTCTAAAATGTTCTACATAAAACCTGTGGAGCTAACATTAGCATAGTTTGTTAGCACATCATTAACTAGCATTAGCACTTCTATACCCTAGTTACTGACTGCATACTGAATATAAACACATGCTGCTTTTACTTTTTAATGATTTGCTACAGTGAATACAGACCTACCCAGATTTACAGCTTCATAGCTGTTGAGGTTGTGCAGTAGAACAAATATCTTGGCACTGTTATTGATGACAAGCTGAATTTTGAGCTTCACGTGGATGCTGTGTGTAGAAAACACCATCAGCGCATGTACTCTTATTATAAGCTCCGAAGCTTTAATGTTGACCATACCTTCATTAGAATGTTTTATTCCTGCTTCCTATTATCGAATCAGTCTCCACATTTTCCCTTTTGTCAGCTGGTACCGGTTACTTTCCCCTCAAAAACAGAAACAGACTGCAGGGTATTGTCAATGTATGCAGCAAAAGTGCAGGTACGACCTTGAATGACCTTCCTCATATGTACAAGGATGGGACTTTGAAACCCAATAATTATATTTAAATGTGAATTCTCCCGTTGCTGGTCCACTAGTCGCCATGTCGATTAAAAAAAAAAAAAAAATCAACTTCACCGGCACGCAATGCATCTTGGGATATGTTGGGCCGCGAAGGATCCTTCAGTTGTATCCTCCGAATCTGTGAAAAGTAGGCTGCATTTGTCGGCCGCATTAGAAGGAGTCGACGAAATGGGACAGCCCCGTCGCGGCCGCTGTGACGTCATCGGTCTACAAATGCAGCCTCCGAAGGATGCAGCCGCTGGATTGGGACACAGCTAGAGTGACAGGGGGTATGGAGCTAATGACAGGAGTGTATGGAAGTAGAACTGTGACAGTCTTGTCTTATTGTCTCAATCACCAGGTGATGAGGTGGTTTTACACTGCAATCTGTAGAGTTTAGCTTCTATCTTTATCTTTTTTACCTGTTTTCACTGCTGAATCAGTTTGACATCCTATATATATCCTTCAAACATTTATTCGAGACCCTTCTGTCTGCTTCCAAATTAAATAGCTTTTCCGTTTTTTAGATACTATATATTTAGGAAGTGCAGTCAGTGACAGTGTGGGCTCCATGGTAACGTCGCTCTGACAGTTTGACGGAATATATTGTATCCCACAATTTCAAATTTTCTGGGCCCTTTAAGGCATTGAAGGACAGATTTTAGATTTGCTATCCATGGTGCTGAAGCCAGGTCAAAAGAGACAAGTACAAGGTCAGAGGGGTTACTGAAATTCAAAGTGGGCCAACCTCATCATTAAGATTTGTATGTGATGGAGGGAAGATAAAAGAAAGATAGGAGAGAGAGGATGGATTTGAAGCTGTTGAGGGGACATTGTATGTCCCCGAACCAACTGACCTGTTAGGATACCCTTCATATTGGTTATGAATTTGCTCATGGGTGTGTCCTTCTTATTGAATAAACCTCTGGACGGCTGAAGACCTACACATTTTCACACAGACGTAGACAGTCTGGCACACACTCCTTGCTGACAGCTCATGCAGGAGATGACAGGGCCTGGTTACAGTAATAACCCTCCCGCTATCTCACGCCCATGCGTCTGCAGCATAGGCTGTAAATCTCCCTCTGTTATTGTTTTAATAACACTAATGTTAGCATTAGCCATGTGGTAAAAACGTCAGACATCAAAAGGCCGTAGACATCAGAGCTATATTGGGGTGAAGACAAAGGGCGAGGGCCCAGCTTGTGAAAATAGCTGGCCGTGCTGACTCAGCAGTAGAGGGAATGTGTGAGTGTGTGTTAGCGAGGTTGATTGTACGCGTGATTTTTTTTTAGTTTATGCATTTCTACATCGATAGTGCGAGTGCGTGGATGTTTGGATGTGTGTAAGCGTGCGAAACACTAAGCAACCTGACTGCACATAACAAAACCCTCCAGCTGAGCTCCATTTCCTCCAAACCGCGAAGTCTCGTAAAGCTGAGCACCCATAGTTAGCTCGACTTCTATACTGATGCCTCTGGTGCTGCTTATTGGGGGGAAAACACCCTGATATATTTTCCGACACATGACTTTGTTTTTCTGAATTAACGGCTCCACCTCTTTGAAAAAAAAAAAAGACTGTGGAATAATGTCTGATTGGGGTTGCAGCATCATCACCATAGAAGACACGAATAATGTCTCGCGTCTGTTCCACAGCAGCGTCATGGAATATGTGAAGAGCAGCAGCGAAAGTATATGTCGGCAATCTGTTTTTATTCCCTGTAAACGTTCAAATCCATACCTACTCTGACATGGATTGCGCCATTGCTTTTCATAGCCCCCTGTGTTTTTACATATGTGAGTAATAAAACGAGCCGGTAAGTTCTGCACTTGTGCCAAATGGGCCTATTTTATGAACCACTGAGTGCAGCAAGCAAGTGAAGCTTCTGTGTTTATGCGTGTGTGTGTGTGTGTGTGTGTGTGTG
The DNA here is from genome assembly GCF_027596085.1 of Anoplopoma fimbria. Taxonomy (NCBI): domain Eukaryota; kingdom Metazoa; phylum Chordata; class Actinopteri; order Perciformes; family Anoplopomatidae; genus Anoplopoma; species Anoplopoma fimbria. Next base: position 21,035,733 of record NC_072464.1, on the reverse strand, counting down.
TGTGTGTGTGTATGGATGTGAGTATATGTGTCCAGTGAGAGTGTGTGTCCATGTGGGGGTGGGGGTCCAGTGGACGCCAAGCTTTCCATAATGTTTACTGACACAACACATTTTAATGGTTTCTGTCCAGCGCCAAGAATTGAGAAATCAAGTCACTTCAAAAAGCGGTGGCACTCTGCGCTAGTCCATTGTTTACACTTATAGCTATTTAAATCTGAAAACTGAGCAGCCCTATGGATGCCACATGGATTGTTTGTGTTGTTGCAAAACTGCAAGTGCATGTATTGCAGAAAAATACATTCTTTTAGGCACGAGTGAACTTTTTCCCCCTAAAAAAAATGTATTCTTTTTTGCAGAGACATGAAGGCCAATTAAATGTTACACTTTTGCAGTCAGTGAAATAAAATACGGCAATGAAAATCATGTCAAAAAAATAATTAGCTCCGTATTCACCTCAAGCCAAGTGTTTGCACCCAGATTGCACCCAGATTTTATTTCAAATTCTCAGTTACATTTGAACAATGAGCTGAAAAGCCGTGTGAGGTCCTCTGCGTGCAGCTCAAACGTGTGAACCCCAGCCATTCTCTGGCCGTATGCTGGTGAACGCCCAAACTACAGACAATAGAGGAATTGTTTGGCTTCGAGTCCAACTGTAAAACAGTTTTTCTCTCCCTCGTGTACGCCGTTAGGGGCTCATGGGACACCCATCGCCCCCAATGATCAAAACGGCTTACACACATTACAGCGAGAGTAATGAAACACTCGTCATTATTTCGTCCCATGCAGTCTGTTTCTTGTTTATTTTGCAGGTCGTTCGGCGCTGCGGTCCAAATGTCTGCTGTGAGTTAGCGCCGCTGCAGCAGTAGTGGGCGTTTTTTTTTTTTCTTTCTATACAACCTATCTCTGTAATGTGCTGGTGGGCTCGCTCTGACCAGAGCAGCGTGACTTCACTTTATTGGGCCATGGCGGTGTTGAAATTTCCAAAGATTGTGGAGATTATCAAATTGCACATCACAATGATATTACAGTCAGGGTGGCCTTTTCATCTGGTTTCAGTGCAAGGTGGCTGTCATCTAATCCTCTTCAGAGCAAACAATGGCACCAGCCTGAGTCGGGTAATGTCAATACACATGAAACACTGTTACAAAAGTAGTTTTTTTTATTTAAACATACACAGACATAAATAAAAAAAAAACACTGAATGGAAAAAACAATCTATCAGATGAAGTCAGATGAAGATCTTACAGGTATGCTACAATCTTGTAGAAGAAACAACATATCCATATTGCTTTTGGCTAGGCAAGTGCACACAGAATTGTCAAAATCAATATACATAAATATGGAATTTAAAATGAAGCCCCTGTGTTTTAATAACAAAAAGCGTGTCTACTATTTCCTCTAAGTGCTGCATAATGAATGTCGTACAGACATAAAATATAAATGATTTTTTAACAGTCGAAAGGTCACTTTAACAATGACCCGTCTCTGTACTTCTATAGCTAATAAATAAATATTTAGTGCATATTCCCATTTACCTCACTGAAGAGCCAAATGAAAAACAAAATTTAAGTTAAAAGATGAACCAAACTCAATTTGGTTCCTCTAGTTAAAGAAGACAAGTCTATTCGTGTAATTTATGGTCAGACAGTCCAGCTATCTGCATCGTTTTGTTTTTTTTGATCGTCATAAACATAAACAGATGTCATTCCCTCCTTGGTTTAAAAATGACATTGTCGCGTAATTGCCTTCAATGAAGCAGGCCATTCTCAGATTTCTTTTAAGACAGAAAACTGGAATGCAAGTTGGGTTTTTGGAGCACACACACACACACGACCTTCTTTTCAAACTTCTTTTGTTGCTTAAAGAAACAACGTCTGAGTCAAAGTGAATCTTTAGAGATGTAGAGGGTGATATAACTCACCATCTAACTGCCTATTCCGAATTACACCGTTGAGTTATTTACTGTGAGAACGCCTCATTGCCTGCCTCGCTCACACTCGCAACCCTTTCAGAAAAAATATTTGTGCATTCACTGCCGGGGGTCAGAGGCAGACCTGGGAGTTATTTTTATTCTGTGATAATCTGCAAAGTACAAGCAGATGCTGCATCAGCAACAACGCTCTTTTTGGACATCCCCCCCCCCCCAACAATCAACATTGATAAATCCCCTCTTTTTCTTCTTGCCAACAAACCTACTTCCTCAGTTGCTCCCTTGCGATTGGTTTAATTAGTGCAACACATGTCTGTGCTTAAGTCTAAATGTTGTAATATGAACTGAAATGTATTGACATTTCTCAATACCAACCAAAATACTTTAAAAAAACCAGAATACTAATACTAATATAACCAGAAGCAAGACGAATTAAGTTTTTAAAAAGGTGACGACCTTTACCGTTTCCATTTTTCTCATAAAAGACTTGGCTATTTGGTGAAGAGCAACGTAAAAAAAAACAACACATGAACAATACAAAACAAAGTCAACATTATAAATCGCTAACAGTGGTTCTTTGGCGTATCAAATGTTCAGTAGCATGTCCGCTCCCCACGTCGTTCATTTTTCAGTTACCCAACTTTATGGCCCCGAAATACGTCCCTTCTCCCTCCGGGTCCAGCATCCACGCGTTGGACACGTTGACGTAGAGGGCGTCCCCCTCATCCAGCCGGACCCCTCGGCCCTGCTGGGCGCAGTACATGTTATAGGTGGTGATGTTCAAGCGCATGGTGCTGCCCGTCTTCATCAGCACCACGGACTTGCTGTTCTGTTTGATGCTCTCGTGGTAGATGTACTGGATGAGCTGGGTGTTGCTAGCGTCCCCCGGTGGGAGGCCGGCCGGACTGCTTTCCTCCGGTCTGTAGTAGCGGAAGCAGGTCTTGGCGTAAATGTAGTAGAAACCCGACTCCATCACCAGCAGCTTCCCCTTCTGGTAGCCCATTCTGTGGCGGTATCCGTGAATCTCGTCCCAGTCGATAGTGATGGCCTTCGTTAAACCTTCTGCACGGCAACAAGAGCATGCGTCAAACGACATGAGTTTTGGTTGGTCTCTTCTTTATTTTGTGTTTTTCTTTATCATACACCAAACAAAAGACTCATTCAGAAGTTCCACCTAGCTAGATTAAAACTAGTGATTCACTAAATCAGGTTGCGTAGATGCTAGGAAACATTTATAGCGCTGTCCAATCAAGAGGCAAACAGGAAGTAGCTGTAGCATCACAAGCTGTTAAATAACTTCCATAAATTACAGTTGGAGGTGTTCAAATGTTGCATTAAACTGTATAAATATAAGTCATTGTGTTTATAAGTGAATTCATGGCAAAATGTGTTTTTTCATAGTTAGTATTCATGCAGTTTAGAATGAGTGAGAATACCACATTTAGCTAACCCAGCTGACCTTAAATGGTCATATAATTGAACTTCGTTGGCTAATGTTTTGTCATTTAAAGTATTTTTTTGTTGTTTACATAATTATTAAACAGCCTTTAATCACATCCAGTCAGATGTGTTGACTATAGTCCATATATAAATACTTTTAATCTTAATGGTTCACATGTTAGCAAGGTAGCGTTTGCTCAGTTAGACGCAGCTACCTGTTACTGCTTTTACATATTTAAAAATGACTAATCTCTGCATAACAACAAGTAACAACTGTGTGATGCAACTGTTTCAATAAAGTTGTGGACTCACTCTTTGAGTACTCCTTGGTCTCTCCAATTGGGAGATGAGCTGATGGCAGGTTCTCTTTGGAAGTTTTGCAGTTTCGTCCTTTTTTCCTCGTGTCTCTCAGTGCGTTCAGCACCGGCTCCGTCTGTACTTCCTGAAGAAACACAAAAAAGAAAACCATTGAACAATCTCTGAAGAATAAAAAAAACATATATTTTTTTTGTATGTGTGTGTGTGTGTGTCCTCCCACTCTGAGAAGTTGCCCAATCTGAAACTTGCACCCGCAATTAAAAATTAACCCGCAGGGCACCCTCAAAAAACTAACTTCTTGAAGCAACAATACGCTTTTGACATATTTTACCCCAGCTTAGCTCAGCTGTCTCTTTGAATATCCGTCTGTTTGTTTGTAATAGCGTGCGTGTGAACACAGTAAATGGATGAGCGTACACTGCACGTCTGTGTGTATTATCCATCCTGCTAACTTCTCATTATAGCCGTGGTTGTGCTCGGGGCCGAGGGCTGTGACAGGCGAGGCCTCCTGGTGAGTGTAACCTTTCAGATAGATTGCGCTTCTCACGGATTTGGCACAAAGTTTCTGGACTGCATTCAACCCCGAGCGCTGATTCTATTCAAGGCCGATGACGCCGCCATCCACAGTCTGAGCCGGGCTGTCCTCCTCAGGCAAGACAGAGCGTATACACTGAAGGAAAACATGGTTTCCAAGCAAGTAAACAGTCACTGCCAAGGAGCTGCCAACTCTCTTACACATCTGGCATGAGATTAAAATATCAGGCCTCTACCTATAATCTTCCATTCACACAAGTGAAATTATCTCTTCAAAGTTGTAAAACTTTGTTAGTTACTTGGTAAAAAAGGCCATCGTTATATAATTATGCATGTTGTGATGCGGTTCATCTCAAATGTCAGTCAAATGTCAACTGATTGAGTCTTTACTATGTCCTGAAGGTGTTTTAAAAGTGTTTTATGGGTTCATAAATTTCATCCTGTCAATATCATTACACCCTAACTGTTGAGCCAACACCTAAAAAAATAGAAGAAAGGGAAATAGAAAGTGTTGTCTTGGAGAGAAACATAACCAACACAAACTCAACTACAGGGCCAGTCCCACCAACAGCATTAACACTGCACCTGCGCTGTGCTAATATTATTACCCTGAAGTATGCATTCCCAAGCCAAGTCCAGACAAATTTGCACGGCTTACAAACTAAGATTAGCACCGTCTGTCCTCCAAAAACAATTTGCTGCACAAACATGTTTATAGCGCCGTGTCTTGGAATGAGACGGGGGTAAACATCGCCTTGCCAAGGCTACAAAGTAATTGTGAACGCGCTCCCAATTGGCCCTACATTGTGGGATCTATCTTGATTTGTGGTGAGACCACGTCATACCTCCCTAACCAGAGAGACGAGATTATTTAGACGGAGTAGCTGCAGCTTGGCAGCTTCCAGATCTACATAGTGTGATCTAGAATTAAAGTGTGGCATTGTGACAACCGCTCTGCACCAGACGGAGCTGCTCCACGACAGAGAAATGTCTCCCTCTAAATCTGTATGCTTACTTTTGACTTGACTTCCCATGCTTGTTCCTTGAATACCACAGTGCACACAGGCCTCAGTTCAGCCCTATAACTAGCGTACGCACCACACGCATCATTCAACATCTCCATTATGTTGATTAGTGGTTTCTGAGACGCTTCACAAGAACAAAAAGTCCTCTCACCACTCAAAGCTCGGCCACCAAAGCAGATCGTCCCCTTTGTGTTTTTCGCGCCGCATCAGTCAGATCTCCTTCTGACACAGTTATACAGAGCTGCACGGACTGCAAACATTCAGATCACGGTGTCTGATTAATGATCCTGTGTTCTCACCACTCCCAAGAACGCCGTGACCGCAGCCCGGGTGTAGGCCGGTCCTGCGCATCCTGTCTCACATCAAAGCTGGACTGCAGAGCTGACAGCTGTCCTACTGAGGCCCTGCTATCTAGCAAAACCCCCTGAACTGACAGCGGAGAACGCCGGCGGTCCCAGGGCTGACCCTAACACAACAGAGCGGCGTGCCAAGTGGGCCTGTCACCCCGACACCTCATAAAGCTCCCTGCAACTCTCTCGGCGCTCCATGGGAAACAGCCGAGGGGCTAACGACACAATGAGCTCCTCAGTCCAAGACCGGCTGGGTGGTTTGTGTAAGCGCTCCACCAGGGATACCCAGGGCAAACACAAATACATAATATGAGAAAGAAATTAAAGCACTATGGGAAACCAAACACCAGTGAAGCCCAGCGGCTCTTTTATTCTTTGTTCTTTTACTTCCTGGTTCCACGGTTTCTTTTTATTTATTTTTTGCATTTGCTCGGCAAAACCTGTGCCAAAAAATGGGCGGCCACTTCTAAAAAGGGATTAGAAACTAAATATATGACTTCAACGATCAAGAATTCCTGTTTTATAACTCCCTCATGCTACTGCTGATCATCCAAGGAACACTCTGCAACCGCTGTGGCCAATGGGTGACTCACTAATAGCTGATGCAGTAAACTACTTTCTGTGCACAGTGTCAGTAAGCGATGAGGCTCATTTGGGAAAGAAGATAATTGCCTCTGTAACAAAAGGCAGAGAGGTGTTTTTCCTGCTGTGGTCGGACCTCTCCCCGGCCTGCGTGACCACCACCTGGGGTTTGGTGCTTTGCAGAAGCTGTGGTATGTGCTGAAAATGCACCCACGGGGGAAATCGTGACTTATGTCAGATGATTATCTTATTTATTTTATGCAGCTTTGACTCTCAAAAACATAGACACGTTGTTGCATGTACTGTTAGAACATTCTTAAAGCAGATTACTGTTGGCCCCCAAGCTGTTTTGTTTGGCTCTGCAACTTTGTTTCCTCCACAGTTTCCTTCTAGTGACATGTCAACGGCTAATCAATCAATCAATCAATCAATCAATCAATCAATCAATCAATCAATCAATCAATCAATCAATCAATCAATCAATCAATCAAAGTCTGATTGAAGTAAAAACTAAATAAATGATTGATAATGAATAACAAGATGATTTACACAGCAGGAGTCTTGCTATTGATCAAAGACTTTAGGTGTGTGTATGCTGTCGTATCAGGAAGAAAACCTGAAATGCAATCTGTCTGAGTGGACTGTGCTTCAGTCAGAGGGCGTGTGGTGCTGTGTTGCCTGGGGTCAACCAGAGTTCAAACTTACCTCTATTGGCCGGTGTGGAGCTGTGGTCAAATCTACCTGGAGACAAAAAAAAAAAAAAGAACACAGGCGCCGAGGTTAGAGGGGTCGATGTGAAAAATAATACCAGAGTTAAGCCATCTGAAAGCAGCACTATCTGTCGGGAGGATTTTTCCCTGACAGGTGTGGGTGGGAGGAATATTTGACAGAACTTACAGGAAAGAAAAGCAGCATTTCAGTTTGGATGTGTGGGAGGTTAAGTTATTTTCCACATGCATTCCACCGCAGCAGGCGAAAGTCAAAGGGATTTGGAAAGCTGAGCACGGGTTCTCATGTGCAGGGCCGTTGTCTCTGAATGTTTTAACATCTTATACGTTAAACGGAAAACGTGCACGGGGCTTTTATGCATGCGCACGGGCCTGAGGCAAGCAGACGAGCTGGAATCAGAGCGCCGTTTGTAAAAACCTGCTCCGACTGGCACATTCCTAAGTAAGACACGACGCTGTGCAGATTCCAGTCTCTCCAGGAAGTTCTACAGGTGTTGAAGGGGGCAGATGATGGTGCCAGCCCGCACACAAAACTTCTGACTCACCCTCAAAGTGCTACCATATGCAGCTGACATGGAAATCGGAAGAAAGGCTGCCTGTTAATCTGAAGCAAAGCTCGAACTCCGGGCCAACCAGAAGGCTACTGGTGCTGCTGGGTGTTCGAGGAAAACTTTGATCGCTCGCCTAAAAGATCTGGTCCCTCATCCGTCTCACAAAGCCAACATGTTATTACACAAATACGATTAGAACCATGAAATGTCTCTTTTTAAAGATGGCTTTTTCTTCTCTTTATATATTCTCCCTTTTATTTAGCTTTTTTCCCCCTCTGGCTCACATCCAGAACATAACTAGCCACTACCACACTGCAGTGAGTTTATGCCAAAGACAAGCCAAAGAAATTCAACACTGGGAAAGAGACAGAAGCAAACAGACAGAGAGAGAGAGAGAGACGGATGCTCCCCAGGTGAACTTCCAGCATCCTGACAGAGCCGGGATGCGGTCTGCTCTCTTGGCTTGTTCAAACACGACAGTTGTTCTACTCCCAACCCGCCATAAAGTAAAAAAAAAATAACAATTGTGGCCGAACATAAACGTTATTCTACAAGATCACAAACACGCAGCCTAAAAGATGGAAAAGATGAGCTGACAGAGAGCCAGTGGGTCATGCAGGAACATTTGTATTTTGATAGTATCTCCAGCCATCTTTGAGCTTTGCCAGACAGCCTCTGCCTCCAAAACCCTTCAAGAAAACAGCTCTGCTTATGTTCCAAAGTTTACAACTTATGACAGACAATAAATTACAAATATAGGCCTTTCCGATGGTATGTAAACATGCAGATGAAAACCTGCAGGCTGAGAGCCTCAAGAGAAAACATCTGCATGTTGCAAAAGTGACATCTTGCAAAGACTCTTTCAGATGTCATCACTTCAAAACGAGGTTCGTGCTGCTTTTGAGTCGGAAAAATACCTTACTGAAATGAAACAATGTTATGGAAAATGTCATGCGGGCTTTTTTTTGCTTTCAGATTGTTATCTGAAGGGGTAAAAGTGTTTTAACTGCTGGAGCGCAGCGCCTTCAAAGAGACGCCAAGAGCTGCACAACACACTCCATGTTCAGACTTTTTTCTTTTCTTTTTTTTTTTTTTTTCCACTTGTGCAGATTACACCTTCCTTTACTTCTAAGAGCGCACCGACTTTATATCAATGGTGGAGGGAGGAGGAACTTACTTATCTGGCACTTTATGGCATTATAAAAAAAAAAAACATTGCGCAAAGCTCTTTTGGACTATGTTAACTCTCTTTAAGCCCAGTGGAGGACTGTTGACAGTGCTTGTAGATCAACATTTACGCGCAGAAACCCAACCAAAACCCCGTGCGTAAAACCTCTCCAAAAATGCGCATCTGGAGAGCAAAAATGCGCATCTGGAGCAGCAGCTTACCTCCTGCAGGTAACCAGTCAGGTGCAATAAGATCGCCACGCTGGAGGCCACCTGAAGCAATCCCATAACAGCCAGGGTCCCGAACAGGAGAGGTCGGTACGTGGACTCCGAGCTCTGCACCGGGTGGAAGCGGTGCTGCCCTGCCTCCATGTCGACGGTGTTCCTCAGGTAGCCTCTGTACTCGCTGTGGGTAGCTGCCATGGTATGTGTGTGTGTGTGTGTGTGTGTGTGTGTGTGTGTGCGTGTGTATGTGTGTGTATATATGTCGTTCAGCCCCAGGGCCAGGTCCCAGACTCAATGCGAGGCAGGAAAGAGAGTCCGAGAGAGTCCCTATAATCAGCTGTGGGTGGGCTGAGAGAGAAGCGTTCCTCTCCCTGCAGCCAATCAGAGAGTGGTGGAGAGACGGAGGAGAGAGAGAGAGAGGGAGTGAGAGAGAGAGTGCAAACAAGACTGGCACTACCCGAGGCCAGACCTGTGCGCAGGACAGGTAAAGCGCACCCTTTATGGACTGACACTCCACCCCTTCTCCATCACCATCTCCATCACCCACCCACCCACCCACCCGATGACACGCTCCCAGAGTCCCAGATTTCCAAATAGGTGACTTCATTTTCAACAAATATTTCAAATAGAAGATGATAATTAGGATATTGTCATTCGTTTGAAATCTGATGTTTCATTCATGGATTAAAAGCTATTGTTTTTTTTCATAAATAACAATCTGTGTTTTTCCACACAAAAACATCTTAACATCACATCATCTGAATATGCAAATATTGTTCACTAGAAAAGTTTATACACAAGACGTGTCCTGTGCTTCAAAAGAAGTCCATTCTTAGTGTCTTAGAGGTTTTACGGGTCTGCATCACACTTTATATTAGTTGCAAGTTGCATGTGACCGTGATTGGCTTCCATCTTAGTGAGATTTAAGGTGAGCACAGTGAATCTCTCCAACTTCAGCAGAAAATAAATCTCCTAGTGTCCGACTCTTTTTTTTTGTTGAAGAGTTTAAGAATAAGTTAGAGACATGAAGCTCTGTGAAGTCAATGCAAGCATTTCAATATTATATAATACGGATTTCTTCACAGTGAGCAGTTTGTCACATAATTATTGTAGTTTGCTCCTTTGTATAAGTAACTCATTACTCATATTGAGCCGGTTTAGCAGCTTAGAGCTCCAAAGTCAATGGTAATTTGTTCCCTGCTCGGCTGTTTGTCATATCAGACCAAACCGGAATTCTGATGAATGAAAGTGCAGTTTAACTAATTATGAGTCGACTTGATACATTATTGTTTTCATGTCACTGAAGGAGCCACCGGGTTCTTTTGACAGCTGCCTCAGTGCAGACAAGAAAAACTATTGCAGTCTTCAATCAAAACACTCCTGGCTGCTAAGTATCTGGCAGGAGTTAATAATGCATTTTTCACTTTCTGTTGTAAGTTCTCTAAACTGGAATTGGCAGAAAAAAAAGTCCCTGGTAGCCGTCCAGCAGCAGCTGAAGACACAGAAGCTGATCATTCCACGCCTCACGCTCCTCTGCTCGCTCCTTGCAAATGTTGGGATGGATTACATGTTTTGGATAACATATTTGTTACTTTAAAGGAGCAGTGTGTTAGATTAAAGGGGATTTATTGACAGACGTGGAATATAAGGTTCATAAGTTTATCTTGGTGTATAATCAGCTGCAATTAAGAATCCATGTGCTTTCGTTAGCTTAGGTAGTTTATATCTCCGGTGGCAGGTCCTCCTCACAGCCATGTTGCAGCGCCATGTTTCTACTGTATTCAGTTGGTTGAAATCTGCAACCTCACCACTAGAGGCCACTAAATCTTACAAACTGTCCCTTTAAGGCATATCTGGGTCTTGCTCCTGGAGATGCAATAGAAGATCCTTTAAGCCCTGACAAGCCAGTGAGCCAAAATCCCCACATGATGCACTGCCGGTTGTTGCTAAAACACAACACGGAAAACTAATCATGTCGTGTTTACTTGTGGACCTCAATTTTCCTCATAACTTCTAAAGCTGCAGACATTTATCTTAGCTGGAAAAACATGGTGCCTGGCTCTGTCCACACATCCCTAAATCTGCCTGCCAGCGCCTCGTAAACTCACTTATTTACATGTTATCTGTCGTTTGGTTTATCTGGATCTTGATCTTAATGCTGGCTGTAGATTCATATGTGCCGGTCAAACATGATCTGAGTGATATGGATCTTTTCATAACTCTCGGCAAGAAAGAATGTAAGCCTATATCTCAAAATGTTGCAGTATCTCCTTTATCCATTAACTTTATACCCATAAATTATGTTAATTTGAACCCTTTAGGTCTTTATTTTCTACTTAAAATCTACAGATATGTTCAGAGTTATAGTAATAGTTTTCTTATTAAAGGAGAAGTTCACAATTCTTCTCACCTGTCTTGTCCATACATTGTTAGCCTCCTGTTCATGCTGGCCATTAAAATACATTTTCACATGCTCTCAACATGAGACTTCAGTAGTGTTAAATTAGTCAAATCAATTATCACAAAGAGAAAATTTCAAGCTTAAAAGTCTGTAAAAACTGGAAGATATCCACTTGATTTGATTTCAGTGTATATATGGCCAACATTGAGTATCCTTGAACGTAATAATATAACTATAATATGACAAGTTGTGCAAGAAATGGCTCAAATAGAATTAAAAATGCAACTCTTTTTTACACACAGTCACTACATGTCAGTCTCTTTGCACATCAGTGATGCTCTCCAAAGTGTAAATCACCTTTCTGAGTGGTAAAAAAAAAAATCACCTCTTAGGGCTGGTTCAGGTTCGCCTTGGTCCAGCCCCTAGATATGCTGCTATATGCCTAGACAGCCGGGGGACTACCTAGGATACGCTGAGCTCCTCTTCTCTCCCTCCATCTTTATGTATTAATCTCCTATTTATGCACATTACTGATTTTGCTTCTTCCCCGGAGTTCTTGTGCTTTCTCGCCTCGCAGGTTCCCAGGAATCGGGGTTATATTTGGACTGTCATCGTGCCACCTACTGAGGCCCTGCTGACACCCACTACTACTACCACTATCATTATTAGTCACATTACTATTATTATTGCCTGTACTATTACGCTTATTGACTTGCTTGTACCCTGGAGTCTTTGTGCTTTCTCGCTTCGCAGGCTTCTATAAATCGTGGCTGTACCTGGACCGTGGTCGTGCATCCTGCTACGGCCCTGCTGACGCCGACTGCTACCACCATTATTATTACTAGTCACATTACTATTACCTGTACCATTAAGCATTTTAGCTTTACTTCCACCCTGAAGCCCTTTTGCTTTCTCGTTCTGCAGGTTTCCATGAATCGTTGTGGTACCTGGACCGTAGTCGTGCCTCCTGCTGTGAGCCGACTGACACCCACTGCTACTTCGATTATTATTATTAATCACATTACTATCCCTATTTTCATAACTATAATTCTACTGTAATAATTGCTGCTGTTATTATAAGTAGTCTTATTATATGAATAATTTATGTCATATACATTGAATGTGTTGTATCTCTGTTATGCTGTTCATTCTGTACACATGACATCTATTGCATTCTGTCCATCCTGGGAGAAGGATCCCTCCTCTGTCGTTCTCCCAGAGGTTTCTTCCTTTTTTCTCCCTGTTAAAGGGGTTTTTTAGGGGAGTTTTTCCTGTGCCGATGTGAGGGAAGGACAGAGGATGTCGCATGTGCACAGATTGTAAAGCCCTCTGAGGCAAATTTGTAATTTGTGATTCTGGGCTATACAAAATAAACTGAATTGAATTGAATTGAATTATTCAAATTTTTTACTTTTACCTCAAAAAATCCATGAAATAGAATCTGCTTTACTCTCAAGCAAAGACATCACATGTGATTACTTAATTTCTGATTTGTTTTTTGTTGAAGACACTGTACGCTGATGACAGCAAACCTGGACTTCAATTATTAAGAAAAACTGAAGAAACTAAGACAAAAACTGAGAACACTTAACGTCATGCTGAGTCATGTTGTGTGTGTGCGTTTGTCTGACCACAAATTTCCCTTTAGTGAAACGGCGTCTTACCTCATATTTGCGGATTAGTTGCGTTATACAGTACCAAGGAAGACCTCAATTTACAACTGCCGTTTGTCTGATGACGTGAATTCAACAGTATTCATTTTTCATTGTGTGCATTTACAGCAAATGTTACCTACCTTTGAGTACACCCACAAACCAGTCCTGTATGTATTTGCATTTATTTCTCCTTTTATATTATTTCCTTTTAGTACATTGACTTTTCTCTGTAGGCATTTTCTCTTTTTTTTAAAGAATCATTCTACACTTTCAGAAATACTCTTAGTGGCCTTCTCACGGGAAAAATATGAAAAGATTGATACCACTTGCATAACAAATTTCACTGACTCGATTCAACTCACTTTTGGTAGCAGTGCTTTTTCTTTTTTGGTTCCCACCAACCTGGTTTTCAGAAAAAATTTAGGGACAATGTTTAACAATCCCACAAGGTCACTGTGACGCTTGGTAAAGTTTAGGCAACTAAACCACTTGGTTAAGGTTAGAAAACACAATTATTTAATGTAACAATGTAACGTAACAATGTAATGTAACAATGTAACGTAACAATGTAACGTAACAACGTAGCGTAACAACGTAATTTAAGAATATAAAGTAACAATGTAACGTTTAAATATAAGGTAACAATGTAACGTAACAATGTAACGTAACAATGTAACGCAACGATGTAACGTAACGATGTAACGTAACGATATAAAGTAACAACGCAACTTAACAACGGAATTAAGAATATAAAGTAACAATGTAACGTTTAAATGTAAGGTAACAATTTAGCGTAACAATGTAGCGTAACAACGTAGCGTAACAACGTAACAACGTAGCGTAACAACGTAACCTAACAACCGAACCTAACAACCAAACTTGAAAAAGTAACAATGTAACGTGACAACAAAACATAACAACTGTAACAACGATGAATAACAGTCACCCATAACAGACTTTCTTACGTTACTTATGTTTGACTTATCCATTATCAATTGCTGACATTTTAAAAACTCTAGGTCATGTCAATAGCGTGTCCCACAAATATAAATTATCTCTGACCAATCAGTGTTCTGCAGTGTAATAACTCCACCTTCTAGTATCACCTCAGCTCGCTTGGATCCTCGACCAAGGTGGTACCAAAATAATAACAAGGTTGCAGTTACTTTTTTATGGAAAACCAAAAAAGAGTGAGTCGGTTTGAGAAGAGCTTTTGCTTATCATGCAGTGGTTACCCAAATGTGGTATGAAGCGACATCCAGTTATCATAGCTTAGCATACAAACTCGGGACCGTGGGAACTAGCGTGGTTCTGTCCAGAAGGATTATGTTTTGACCAGGCACAGTGAGTAACGGGCAAGCAGCACAGGAAGTGCCTGTGGCCCAGCTTGGTCATGTATAGTCATTTTTTTTCATAGAGTGTTATCATTGAAAACAGCAGCCTGCTGCAGCTGGAAACACGGCTGGTGAGAGTGAACCGGCCCAGTATAGTTTAAACCAAAACAATGGGTTGAAAGTTGTTAAAGCGCTCTGTTATGCTGAGAGCAACTGATTATTCTCTTATTTTCCAATAAGAGCAATACACGCATTCATATGCTCCATTGGTAAAATAGAAATATTTATATATTTGAATGAACTGTGCAATAATTCCTGTGTGCTTGTATGGCAAACAAAGTCACATGAACTTTGTGTCACAGCTTCAGCTATGTCCCTAAAAATAGTGAAAACAACAACATGATGCTATTAATTCCTTGACATCTCCTATTATAATCCGCTTACAATTACACTTTCCCCCAAAAAACTTGCACAACAAGGTTTTGTCACATGTTGCCACCACCTCATTAAGGCTGAGTGTCCACAGACGGTCCGGCGGTCACACATCGCGGCCGTTGCAGCATCTAAACATGGCAGTGGCTCCTGTTAGCCCAGAGCCTGACCTCCCTAACCTCTGCCGTTTTCCCGCTGCCAGCAGAACAACAGTGTAGTATTTGAAAACCCAGCAGAAAAACGAGCCTCCTTTAGGACCGGGAGTTATTTTGGGCAGAAGCAGTGACAATGGAAAGGAGGGGTGGGTTGTTGTAGTAGGTTGGGTGAGTTTGCGAAATCCAAGCAAAATCTCAGGGTGCCAGAGGAGTTCATGGGAGAAAGCTGGCTTTTTATATTTGCCTCCCCCCCTCCGTCAAACCATCAAACCTCATGGCGCTAAAATCATTTAATACTCGGTCATTATGGGCATTCTAACTTCATAAAACCACACATGTGATTTGGGTTACGTTGTACAACCACATTCCCCCCTCTTACTATTACTCTCGTTTTTTAACCACGCTTGTATAGAACAACTCTGTTGATGTTTTGCTTCTGAAACGTAGCACAAGGACTGAAGTCTGTGCTCAGCCAGAAGTTTCTCCTGACCATGTTTCGGAGTGTATCTTTCAAATCAATTCAATTCAGTTTATTTTGCACGGCCTAAAATCAGAAATTTGCCTCAGAGGGCTTTACAATCTGTACACATGTGATATCAATGTGAAATAACATTTCCTTTTGCAATCAACGTTTTCTTCTTTTTCTCCCTGTTAAAGGGTATTTTAGGGGAGTTTTTCCTATGGTGCTGTGAGGTTCAAATGGCAGAGGATGTCGTATATGTACAGATTGTAAAGCCCCCTCTGAGGCATATTTGGGATTTGGGATCTTGGTCTATACAAAATAAAAGTGAATTGAAATTGAATTGAATACGCTCTGACCCAGGACCCTCATCTATGGGAAAAACTCAAAAAACAGGAGACATTTAGAATTCACATTCATCGACCTCCTGCACTTGGCTAAGCCTTGGCCTTGGCACTGGCTCTAGATTTGGTACTAAGAAGTGCTCTTCTCTCTCGGCCAGGGGTTGTTAATACACCATGAGAAACTGTGTTTGGCTGTGGGTTCCCTGTGCCCTCAGCAATTTCCTCAAGAAGTCAGGAGTGCGGTGCTGCAGCCAGGGAAGAGCGGAGAGCGGAGGCCACGTTTGGGCTGTAATTCAGGTTATTTGATTGGGTTGTATCACACTTTTATTTGGTTTTGGTTGACTTACAAGCGTGCATGTGCGTGGGTAGGTATGTGAGAGAGAGAGAGAAAAAAGAGTGTTTGGACCGTCTCCATGCCCCCTGTGTTTTTGCTATGTTCAGCCTGCCAGCGAGTGGAACCTGATGCTCCTTGGGATGATGACAGACAGCCAAAAGCCCTGTAGCTGTGGAGAGAGGAAAATGAGGAGAGACAAAAACATGAGATGAAGCATGAATGAGAGAGAAAGGGGTGAGGAGAGGTAAAGTGGGAGAGACAAAAGTGCACGTATAACTGCATGCATAGATAACACTTGAGACCGGGTGTGTACCTTTTGCCAATGGTCAACTCCTGCATTGTTATGAGCAGTTCGTTATCTCTGTTTTTTAAGAGCATTCCTAGTTAACCACGCCCTCAAACTCACCCCCAACGCTAAACTCAGCAACCTCCCGCTCATCCCGTGGACTCTGACGTGGGCAGTTTACGCCGTCAAGGGTCCGGGGTGAAGGTTCAGGGTTCACAGAACAGACTGTGGAGTCACAGTGAGCAGCCGGATCCGGTCAGTCTGGTTCTGCCCAGTGGCTATTTCGGATTCAAAGCAACCAGAATGATTCCACTGGATTCAGCCTGTTTTTTGGGAAACCAGAAGGGTAGAAAATGCATGAATTGGAGAAGCCAAATATGAGGAAATGGTTGAGCTGCTGCCTGGCATGAATACGGGATGGCACGGATCCTGGGCACAGCTGTTGTATTAGCATTTTGAGTTGGTGAGCGATTTTTTTCAAACGACAACATGCCTTCTCAAGATTCCTCGCGGGTGAGAAGGACATCGTACAGAAGGACATCGTACAGAAGGTATAACAACAATAAGCCTGGATTTTCCACTGTTTATTATTGCTCTCTTTTATCTGATTGGAAGGGTTCTTTTAAGACTCGCGGCATGAGGAGCAGAGAGTTGTCTCTCTCTCTCTCTCTCTCTCTCTCACTCCCACATCCTCTGTGGTAAGAAGGCCACTCAAAGTCTGCAAAACACACACACACACACACACACGCACACACACACTGCCTTTTCTTGCCCCATGCTCGAAAACTTCTTACACTTCCGCCTCCATAGCAACCCCAATGTTTACACCCCACTCCCCTCCTCCTCCTCCTCCACCCCTCCTGTCACATCAACATCGGCCCCTGCGGTTTCATCAAAACTACGCATTTGAAAAGAAAATTGGGGTGATGATCGGCCCAAACAGGGATATTCCAGACCATTAGGCAGATCCCATTACGGTTGGTTGAGTGTGAGAGAGTCATGGTGAACGCTGAGCAGACTATCAAAGCAGGCACATCTGGGCCGCGTGGAGGGAAACAAAGTAAAATTACAAGTGACACCACTCGAGTGGAGTTGCCTTCATTGCAATTGAGTTTTTGTCTTTAAGTAATAAGCTTCATGGGGCTAATGCTGCTCTAGAGCGGTGGCAAGTGGTAATGGGCTGTGGGAGGGTGTCACATGACCACGCCTGCACAGAGAGGAAGAGGATGCCCTCAGAGCAGCAGCCCTCATCTGCAGAAAGCAGTACTGCGGTCAAGACCACCTTAACTGAAACCAGGTCACAACCAAGACCAGAATACAAGACAAGACCAAGACTCTGAGGGCTTGAGACCAAGTCAAGACCAGATCAGGGCGAGTCCCACACTGCATGACACACTTATGATAAAATGTGGAACATGCAAACTATGGTCACTCCTCAAACTGATCTAAAATTTCCTTATTCCCATAAAAACACCCACGGAAATCAAGTAAAGAATTCTTTACATTCACCTCTTTATTTTCCTTACATACTGTATATGTGGCATTGCAGAGGTGAATTTTTATGTGTGGGAATTTTCCTTTGCTTAAGCAATCAAAGTAATGACGTTAACAAATAAATGCACAGGCACTCAATGATTTCCCAGGTTGAGTTGTGGTCTTGACCGGTCTTGAGATAAAATCCACAATTCATGGTCTGAGGCCGAGACAGGGCTGAGTAAGAATGCGGTCGATTAAAAGACAAGACCGAGACCTTCAGAAAGTGCTCTTGAGACCGATCTCAAGACCAAAACCCACTTTGACTACTACCACGCTGGTAGAAAGGAGACACCTGCAGAAAAAGCCAGCCCCTGAGAAAGTTTATAAATGTAAAATAACTCTTATAATGAGGCAGTTTCAAAGAACAAACAAACATTCCATTACATTCAAACCCCTAAGGCCGTTTAGTATCAGTTTACAAAGGAATTTTTTTTGATTGACATTCAATAAATTTATATTTAATAAAAAAAAGCCTCATGAAGATTAAAAAGATTTAATCGGCACGTATCAGTATATCATGTTCCCAATCTTAGTTTTGTCTACTTATTGGCCCAAATTCAATTTTCTAGTTGAGGCTCAAGATGAAAAGTTCACACAAAGTTCTAAGAATTCATCCTGAGGTGAACATTAACATCTGTTTCAAATTTCATTCAACAGCTGTCAAGAAATGTTGGTGGAAACCTCATGGTGGCGCTAGGAGAAACAAAGTCATCAGTCCTGGGAACCATGAAAATGTTTACCAAGTTTTAACGTCAATCCACCCAAAAGTTGTTGAGCTGCCACTACGGCTAAAAATATGCAGATAAAGACTCTGTGGCCCATGTGGGCACACACAGCTTCAAAAGAATGATGGAGTTTTGCTCCGTCAGTGGGAGCCAAGCTTTCCTTGTGAACACACATGTCGCCGCCCCCCCACTCGGAGCCCAACACAATCGCTAAAAAGCTAAACACCCGGTCTGTCAGCACTCCAACATCCTCTCACTCTCGGCTACTTCCTCTTCTCTCCCTTATTTCCCTTCTTCCTCTCGTCTCTCCATCTTACATCACTTTGCAGACAGTGTTTTCTGACCAAACAAGAGATCCTTACATTTCAACCCTGAGAGTGGGAAGAGCCTCCAGTGACACAGCAAAGTAGCAGTAAGAATCCCACGCTCTACTGTAACCTGGTAACCTGGAATCGGGTCTCATGAACTCTTTAAAGCACCAGTGCAATGGAAGTTGGAGCGCCTTCACCCTATGTACTGTGACGTAATTTTACATTGACATGAAACATTTGAGTTTTGTACAATTACAACGGATTTAAAGAAAGAAATAAGATGGGATTTTGACTTAAAAATAGAAAGAAATTGTTTGGGTTTTTTTGCACATATTGTTAAATAGTTGCACAATATGACTGGTGATGTGATCTAAAAGGGTTAAAAAGGCATTTTTATTTCGAAGCCCTAAAAGAGCAGGGTGTGGTTTTGGCCAGCATGGTGCACGCGAGCAGATCCGTGAAGCATGCTGTGCAAATGTGGCGTCTTGGACGACCTCTTGTTCTTAGTTCATCTCCAAACCGCATCTTTCTTGTAAGGCATTCGATCATACAACAGGAAATCCATTACCAGTTTGACTGCCATTGAACCGGGCTGGGAAGAAGAGAATGAGGAGGAGGACGAGGAGGAAAAAGGAAAAACACCAGGGCAGGACCGCCGATGACATCAGCAGATTTCTCTTATCCAGTTAGCCGTGTCAGGATCTCCCAGACTTGACCTCGGCTTCCTCTCCGTGGTCACATCAAAAGGCCCCGGTCCTGAAGACTCAGAGCGCGCTGTCATCGTCCAAGGTGGGTGTGGGCGAGGAGGAAGCGCCCTGAGGTCATCGAGAAACACCATCCAGTCAAGATGTTTCCTCACACATGTGCTCTCTGTTAAAAAACCCAAACTTACGCATGCACCTGAGTCAATAGAGCAGTGGGTGGGAAGCTGACAGACGATGAGCGGAGACACAACAGTGGATGAAGCAACCGGCTCTCTAATGAAACAGGGAACGCTTGATTCTGCTGTTGTCTTACCCCTCCCGGGTGGGAGCAATAGTTTGCAGTGTGCACCGGCTGAGGGACGTGTGTTGTTTTTGTGAGTCAGACAGCCTCATTACCCATTTTCACAGATAACATCTAATATTATTTACCACGTTACGGAGGTCCATCTGCTGTTTTTAATCACAAAAGAGTCATAACAGAGTCGTCAGATTGGGAATCACCAGCAGCCCCTCTTGACCGGGATGTTTCCACCTCCACCCACGGCCCTCTCTGTCAGCTCCCCTCTAATCATTTTCAGATAAACACTCATAATTGCAACATGTTTCAGCCGTTCCCCCTGACATAAGCTCTTATCTGAATCTCCATCACCTCTCTCCCACGCTGACAGTCTGAGTTGTGCCAAAGTCTGAGTTGCCCGGGGAGGTTAAACGTCCTGAGTTATTGTCCAAGCCTGCACACACACACACACACACACACACACACACACACACACACACACACACACACACACACACACACACACACACACACACACACACACACACACACAGAGAGTTACAGCATCACTATGTGGTCACTCCTGGAAACAAGCGGACAATAGCAGGGGAATGTCATGGGTCACCTCCCGCCGTGGGATCGTTCATTAGTCGTGGTCATAAAGTAAACACTATTAAGGAAGTCCACCACAACTTCTGTTACCATGACATCAGCTTAAACATCACAGGAGGATATGGAAGGTTTGCATTTTGTACTGACTTGTCATTTCAGTGATGAAAAGTGTTGATTTTAAAGTCATTAAATGTATGATATATATAACAGTAAATGTTCATAATTTACATTTTTATATACATATATATTTATATATATAAGATGAGCTCATCAGCTCAGTTCTCGTTACAGAAGCTCATGAAGAAGCTTAGAATAAACAAAGTCACTAAACATTTTAAATCCTTTTCAAGATGGAGGTGGTGGAATTGCGAAATGTGAAATGACTTAAACGTTCCCTTCTTTCATGAATCCAGTGGGGAAGTTGGAAACTAACCCTGAAAACACTTTGCACCATTAGATTTTCTACTCCATAAACTTTTTCAGAATTACAGTTGGATCCGGAGGTTTTTGGACTGCGGCACTGAAACCTCCGCCTTAAAACAGTTTATCACCACAAGTTCCAGCAGAAAATTAATTTCCGAATTAGCTTTTATGTCAAGAACTTTGGCAGTTCCTCGCTGCTGTGCATGCTACAGTACAGTAGGTCATCCAGCATGACCTCAGACCCACCTCTGAGAGTCAGTCCCTCAGCTCACTAACGGCTCACACCTTTTAGCTCATGGTGATGAAACAAAGAGCAGATGCACCACAAAAAAAATAACCAAAACAAAGGATTTGTTCTCTTCAGGCCCGAGTAAACAAAAGCCTAGCAGAGATGATGTAGCTGGTTTTCCCCTCTCCAGCACAAAGCCCAGTACAGTATATCATGGATTCCATGGGCTTGACTCAAACACCCCCCTTTCTCCCCCCTTTCCTCCCCCCTCATCCAGTGGACTCTCCCAACAACCCGAGCGTTTGTTGCTGTTGGGAGGGAAGACATGTCAGTGACTCACACATCGACACGGCGGGGGATGCACCCACCGATCCAGGACCCAGCCTATCTGATGTCAGAGAGTGTGTGTGTGTGTGTGTGTGTGTGTGTGTGACCACAACACTGTGAAACAGACTGAGGGTGGTATGCTATGGGGCTCCTGTCTGTCTCTCCATATCGCTGACTGATCATTTCCTGCACAATAGCATCCATACATCTCCTGCTGTACTGACTGTGTGTGTGTGTGTGTGTGTGTGTGTGTGCTCGCTCGCCGTGCACAGTAATCGGCCTGTCAGAGCGGATTAATAAAAGCATCCGACTTCCTCGTAAACTTCTGTTGTGTCTCGTTCTCGTTCCTGTGGCTTCACTTCTGTGAAGCTGTTGCAATCTCCCATTAGGGGTTTCTGCGGTCGTGTTTCAGCTTCGTCCCGGCTGCTCACATCAACTGTACTGCCTGGTCTGTGTCACTCAACCACCTCGTCCACGGTGATGCTTTTTCACAATAGCCAGGACACGGACCGATAACGTTTATACTACTTTCGCTGCCAAGAGAAGAAAAAGAAACGGTATTACATGTGATAACAATAATCAAATCATAAATCATCAATATAAAGATATTTAGAGCCAACTGGAAACCAGTGTTCAGTGGAGAGACCTTCATGACTTTGATAATGGATTTAATGGGGCCTTGGGACTCGATAAGGTCTCATGTAAATAGTCACAAAATTGGTATAGTATGTGTTTTGTGTTGTTTTGTTGAATTAATGACATCAAATATTAGGTCCACCCCTGATTGAATTTTTTTTTTAGCATAAAAAAAATTCAATAGTTAGACTCACCAGGCCTCAAACTTGATGCTATTGATCAGTACAATTAACACAAGTTGTGTGATTTGTCTGAAAGCTCTGGAAAAAGCTAGTTAGTGGGCCTTTAGTTGGGATTGTTTAGTCAAAAAATACTCCCAATGTCAAGAATAAACTTTTACGCCAATGTGGAGAAGAAATCCTTAAAATAGATGAAATCATCATTGAACAAATCCATCTCTGTGAAGACTGACAGAAAGACAGCCAGAAGAAGAAAAGCTGGTAAGTTCTTCACAGCTTGTATATCTGTAGCACAAATCAAGAGATTTCTGTCAAACAGCCTTATTATACTTCCACTTTGTAGCCATATATCAATCAATAAACCAATCACACCCATAATTGTTTAATCTAATTTAATCAGAATGTTTATTTTGTTCAAGAAACTGTGAAACAGTACACGCAGAAATGTTTATTCAGTCTGTACCCACATCAGTTAGTAATGGGACTTTCCCAATTTTTCTTTGCCCAGATAGAACCGATCCAGCCGTTAAAATATTACCTGATGCGTTCTGACAGTATGGACAAATTAGCCAAATAACTTTTATTTGGCTAATTTGTCCATACTGTCAGAAATGAAATATCGTGAACTCTGGACACTATAACAATGTGGTTTTATTGTGTGATATTACACATTCCCTGTGTCTTCCTCGGCTCTTCTGGCTCTGTGATTTAAACTTTGAGGTGGCCTCGTCCGCTTTGAACTTTGCCACAGGAACGAATGACGAGAATCTCCAGCTGCTCTCTGACTCGGTACAGAATAAAGATTTGTCATGTTTCTCAGGGACAAGAAGAAGAAATACCGAACTTGTCATCTTTTTCAGTAAGAAGGGACAGCAATTTGAAGATTCAGATCTCCACACTCCCCCGACATTCCCTTATAATTTGACGCCTGCTGGAGATGACTTCTCTCAGCCAGGTCGCCCACGAGCTGAGCCAAACTATATCCATGTATGGCCTTTTTCTTCCCGCCGCTCAGAAGATCAGAGATGTGCTCGTCACACACATTCCTCGCCTCCTGTATCACAATCCAGCCTGCAATTAGTTCTCTCCACCTCCTTCTCTCTTTCTTCTTTTCCCTCCCCATCCATGTCAGACAGACACCTCCATTCATCCAGAGCCGTATGCTGACAGGTACCGTCCATTGTAGAGAACGTTACCTAATTATACATTTGTGTGTGTGTGTGTGGCTCGGCCTAATCACACAGCAACAATGGCTTGTTTTGTGCCGCTGTATCCAAGCATATAAGTAGTGAAGAGCTGTTATTGAGATGGGCTTTGATGGATACACATCCCCTGTTTCTTTTGGCACCTGCAGCAGGAGTTAACAGTAAGGAGGTGGAGCAGCCCTGGCTAGTAAAGCGACAGCTTTGTAGAAGGTGTGGAGGAATCACTGCGGTTAACAACAGGCTGTTATCACTCAGACACACACCCTGAATAAGTGTTCTTCATCATCAAGCAAAAAACAGAGACAATGCTATCATCAAATGGTTTTAAGCTACTTCACTGACAGGACAAAGACTTCCTTTGATGTGGTGTAGCTTGGATTTACGGTAACAATTAATCATTACTGACCAAGCTGACCATTTTTGGAATTTAAAGTGCAAGGATATCCGTGGGGAAGAAGAACTAAGATCCTTTACTTACTAGTTAAAGTAACAATTCCGCAGTGTAGAAATACTTAGAAATACGCAGTCAAAGTTTTACTTAGAACTTGTACTTTTTATTTTATTAGTATTGTAATTATTGATGCATTTCTGCAGCATGTAAGCAGCATTTTGATGTTGCAGCAGGTCGAGGAAGCACATTTTTGTTACCTTTTGGAATGCATCAATACCATGTATTTCAGATTATTTGTTCTGCATGTTAAATTCAAATTAACCTGCAAAGTAGCTACAGCTGTCAGTTACATGTAGCGGAAAATAACAAGTACAACATAGTACATTATACCACAATATTACCTTTTGACATGTAGTTGAGTTGAAGTATTAACTAGCATAAAATGGAAACACATAGTACCTTCATTTTATTGCACCCAGGTTCATATTGAAAAATGCCCGTCACCACATCCTATAATATAATTTCAAATATTCATTGGTTTTTTTAGGGAAATATTTAATTTACAAAATTAATTTATATCCTAGCAGGAGGGATTTTTTTGTATTTTTGTTGTTACATATTGATTATGATTTATTAGTTAATTGCTGGTTAATGTTCTGTTTATCTACTAATTAATGAATCAACCATTTCCCCTTTTATCAGTAGTTATTGGATTTTCTGTCATTGAGCAAAAGGTATAAACAAAATAAAATTCCGTGTTTAGAACCTGATAAACTATCAGTTATGCCACACCTATATATAACAACAATACCACAGTGAAACAAATAAGAAGACAATAAGTAATAGCGCATGAAAAAGCTTTATTGTCACACCAAGCTTCAACATAAACAAACTTAGAGTTTTTGACTTCAAGCTCAGAATGTGTAAACTATTCAGCAATGCCACTGGGGAGAACAAGTAGTGAACTCACTGATATATAACTTACATAATATATTAAATATCTTCATTTGGCAGGGTTTTACAAGGAAGCAGGAGAAATACAGGAGTGAGTGGAGCTGAGGTACATCTCTCTTTTTATTGTATTTTATTTTATATTTCCCTGCCTGTGGTCGGAGAGTAACACTGGGCCCGACGGCAGCGAAACAGATCGACAGCATCTGCTTCTAAATGGAGTCTTTGCAAGTTCACGTTCAGCTTTCACAAACACAATATAGAGATATAGGTCATGTGGGATGCACGGGAATGTAAAGTAGATAAAAGAAAGAAATATAGAGGAAGCTGAACAATGAAAAATAGAAAAAAAAAAACAATGGGAACGTTCTACTTCAACGACTGAACGTTCACACTGGGAGAGAATTTGTACACTGTGATGCTCTCTCTTTATACATTCCTTTAATGTAAATGTAAGATATAAGCACTCTCACTTCTCAGGTTAATACTTGACTGTGTCTTCTTTCACACTATTCTTATTAACAGTGTGTATCACTTTGGAGTTCTAATCTTTTTAAAAATAGTGGATTTTGTTGATATAATATTTTTTGCATGTAAACAAATCATACAGGACGAACACCTTTAAGATTATATGACCGTTTGGCAGCCTGCAGAGTGAGCAGTAACAGACGGGGCAGCGTAGCATAACGCGAGGCGGCTCCATTAGTGTAAGCACATAAACAACGCTCAGCCGTAGGAGCCGATGGAGATTCAGCCATGCATGTGAGCACCACCAACAACACTTAGTTTATAATAATAGACGGGCGGTTGTGGTATTTTACAGTGTTTCAAACAAAGAGGGAAAGTCCTGATATTACATTTGAGGACCTCGAAGCATCCTGACATCCTTGGGTCCTTCATTAAAGAAAATAATACATAAAAACCAACAAAATGTTCCTGATAATCATCTTTTTTTTTTGAGGAGGGACTTCTGTGCGTGTACGTTAAGGGACTGCAGATCAGACCGTCCATGCTGGGAGTGAAGTCACAGCGGGGGGGCCAGGAGAGGTCTGAGGGCAGAGCTGGAAATGCCCGGTCCGTCCTCGGCCAAAGAAAATCAAATAAAAAAAGTGCATCTCATCTAGTAGTGCTGTGCATGTGGATGCATAAATATGGGGGGGGGGGCTGGTGAGTAAGTAAGGGTGTGTGTGTGTGTGTGTGTGTGTGTGTGTGTGTGTGTGTGTTGCTATGTGGAAGTTGTGGTGCTTGAGTTCCTCATTCCAAGCTTGAGCTACGCACACACTGTGGGTTTGTGGTTTTGGAGGTGCAGACCAGAAGAGTGTCTTTAATTACTAAAAAGGTTAGCTATCTGCGTCACTGGATCTTCCCCATGGAGCTGGACCGCGGATTGGGACATTCACCTTCTACTGACTGTAAGCTACGTTTGGCAACATTTAGCAAGTATCATGGCTTTTTTTTTTTTTTTTCATAGCTTTGAGCAGCATTTCATGTTTGATTAGAGACACTCTACCTTCAAAAAAATATATATATATTTTTTAATACCAACCATCGCAGTAAACATCATCCACTCCGAGTATTTTTTTTACTAAGATTGACAACCAAGGGGATTGAGGCTCGGTAAACAGCGTTACGGTTATTAGATACAACGGGAATACCGACACTGGTGAGAGGCAACTTCATCAAGTGTTAATTAGCATTCTGCAGCCCATTTGATCATCAACGCACAATGTACTAAAGATATGGGTTTTGCAAATTTGTCAGTCTGTGAGAGTGGCAGCATATCAGTTAAACGTGACGAGTCATTTTACCTCATCCAGAGCTTCAGAGAAAGACGTCACTAAAGCAGAATGAACTCTGAGAGGATCAATACAACAATCGAATACTATTGGGGGGGGGATTACTGTGGATGAGTGTTGGTGCATCTCTGGTTCCCTCTAATAATACAAGGGTGTGGTGTGTGTGTGTGTGTGTGTGTGTGTGTGTGTGTGTGTGTGTGTGTGTGTGTGTTGTGTGTGAGCACACAGTTGGTCTCTTAACATGTGGAAACACCACAGAGGTGAGCTGTGGGTGTGATGACATCATCTGCCCAGCAGCTATGGGGATTCCCTAACACACACAAAAAAAAAAAAACCACACACACACACACACATTCTCTTTCTCTTAACTCACTGCTCTTGTGTCTAGAACAAATGGGATGTGTCTCTTACTCTTTTTCTCTTACTCTTTTTGTGTGTAGCTCAAGCACAATGGCAGCAAGGTGTGAGGGCTTCAATTCAGACGTGTAGGTGGGCGGGAGAGACAGAGCTCATTAAATCAACACGAGATGGATTCAGCCCGATAAATTATTAATCTACAACAACAAAAAGGGGGCGGAAAGAAAAAGAAATCACGACAGAGGTACTCGTGGTCACTGCATGCAATGCAAAACACACGCCGCCCACATTCATGAGAGTAAGATAGATCGGTTGATTTGTATGGCGCCCTATAGGGGCTGTGGAGGTTTAGCAAAGCCCTGTTTGGAACTGAGGAATAGAGGAGGGAGGAGGGAGGAGACAGGAGAGGAGACGATGACCTAGGCGTGCTCCAGGAGCCACTGGAAGAGGGGGACGCGGTGAGGTTCCCTGCCCGCCTGCGGTGCCTCGTCTCTGGCCGCGGGCTGACTGTGCGTCTGGCCCTCCTCGCAGTAGCGCAGCAGCGTGTGCAGCAGCTCTCCCACCCTCCACTTCTTCTCCCGGAGCCTCTGGACCACCACCGGGAGCTGAAAGGGAACACGCTTATCAGTCACTCCAATAATGAAAAGGAGGCCGCGTCAGGCGTTATCAATTGTGATTTAGATTTATGAGTATAGTACACTGCCAGGAAATGTGTAAGGGATCCGTTTGTCAGGTTGAGTGATGTCTCATAAAGCTGTGAAATAGTAGTGGAGCCGCCTTGTCCAGTTGCCAGAAAGGGTAATCAAAATGATCTTTTGATTAGAGCACACAGTCAACCTTTGTCAGGAGAGGTGTTTTCTCTTCATGATTTACTTTCTATTTCAGGAGTAATTTGTAGTAAAATATAAATATAGTCAAACAAAAATGTCTAAAGATTCATAAGGAACGATAGAAGATTTGGAATATTGGTTGTATTCGTGGGGATTTCACACCTAAAAACAAACTCAGGTATGTTTCTTTGGTAAGTACAGTTCATTTGAGCTGGAATGTAAGCTGTCAATCAAACCCTGATGCGGAACAAAACAACCGAACCGAAGCAGCCTGAAAAGGTGTTGCTCGAGACCAACCTTTTTCTAACCACAGGATTCTTACGACAGCAGATATGTGATTTTAGCGTGCTTTCAAGAGCCAAAGAAACAAATCTGTCCAGGAAGCGATCTTTAAATCTACCTATAAGGCCGTCAAATCGATCCGTCCGTTCTGTACATTTTAGTCATTAATCATAACATGCAGTCAATTTCTAGTCTAATAACACTAATGACGTTTATGAGCAGTTATTTCAGCTGTTTGTCAGCGTGCATCATCATCAGGAGCCACGAGGGAAAAATCTTATTTTGGTGACTATCACCAAAACTGTCAAATCAACGATTTACCTGTCAGTCTGCATAACTTCATGTTTACTTCTCTTAGTTCATTTGTAAAGAATCACTTTGAACAAGATCCGGATTATAACTAAAATGCAAGAATGTATCATTTTACCAAATGGACTGAGGTTCAGGCATAAAAGAGACCTTGATGTTATATATTGAGTAGGCCTGAAGATTTCTGTCTTGGCAATAATTACGAGAAACTGCAGCAATTATGTCAGAGATCACTGTGTGCATCATAATAAAACATTTCTTTCATGGGAATTCAATGTTTTATTATTTCCTCTTGTTGAGTTTGTGGCACTGTATTTTATGATTTGTCATATCAGTAATTAAAAGGTGTAGACTAGCAGGTAATTGATTGCAATTGTCAGAAAGTAAGTGAATGGTAAAGCTTTGGAGGAGCTCAACCAGTCTGAATGAAATTACAATTAAATGAAAGAAAAATATATTGAGAACCACTGCACTACGATGTGTTACACAACTTGTTTTACTTAATGGTTGCATGAGCGGTTTGTCTCCACAGCAAAGCTAACTGAAGAGGAAACCAGGATACCACTACACAAGGTTGCTAACCACAGAAACAATCTTTCATCCAACCTGTCTGACTCGCTTGGGGAAAGTGTTGATGTTGAATAATAAACACCACCCTGATGGTGCGTAATGAACATGTTCAGAATGGGCCGAGGGCAATCACCTGCTGGAGCTCTCTGTCGGGACTCAGCTGGATCAGGGGAACGTCTGCAATGGAGGCCGCCGCCCACTGCAGCATGCT
Source organism: Anoplopoma fimbria (assembly GCF_027596085.1). NCBI lineage: Eukaryota > Metazoa > Chordata > Actinopteri > Perciformes > Anoplopomatidae > Anoplopoma > Anoplopoma fimbria. Next base: position 21,006,621 of record NC_072464.1, on the reverse strand, counting down.
CCTGAGCTGGGGGTCGAGGGTCACGTGATGAGGGCCGCGCCCGAACTCCCTGATGTCCGAGTTCACTACGACCAGCGCGGTCCTGGGAGTCTGCACCTGAGTCCTGTCCACGCAGAGAGTCCCTGCAGCACGGACAAATGTGGTTCGGTCAACATGAATCATCCTTGCATCTCTTTCTAGACCATTTTCATCAGATTTGTTTTTTTAGAGAGCGGCTCACTGAAACTCTGATCAGACACATCAGTCTGCTGTACGTGAGCGTGTTCTCTTCTCCACTACATCTCAGAGACAGACGGATACTCTAAGTGTTATATGTAGCGGTCATTTGCTCTCTTTTCTCACACTCCCACAGAACAACAGACCTGACGGGGCTTCTCTGATTTACTGGGGGCTTCTCTGATTTCACACACACACACACACACACACACACACACACACACACACACACACACACACACACACACACACACACACACACACACACACACACACACACACACACACACACACACACACACACACACACACGTAATGCAGAATGACTGACTGTTGAGGGAGTGGAGTGGTTGGATGAGCATTAGCGTGTCTGAATACGGGGTGGTAAAATCCCCGGCTACAACGCACTCAGACAGGCAGACAGACGCACACACTTGTTCTGTATCTCAAAGACTGGAAAGAGCAAGACCTCAAAGTAGGAAGGGGGGGGGGCTGTCTCTTCCCTATATCCCCCTGCTGTCTAGAAGTGTGCCATGCCAACAATTTGATGAGGATTTTGGTATAAAAAGGCAGACTTTGAGTCCAAATCTGCTTTTTTTTTCCCCCAGGAGAGTCTTGTTCACAAAAGCTTTTATTGAATTAGAAGAAAAAAAACACAGCACTTAACGCTGAGGTTGCAGACTGTTAAACATCCTTACCGCTGGATTCCTCTTTGACCTCAGTCTCCTTGTCCTCTGTATGGTCACTGTTGGATGGGGGAATGTCACACAGGTTAGTGAGCAGACAGACGTGGCTGGTGGACATGAGGCTGCATGCAAGGAGAGACTCACAAATGACAGTAAGCGTGCTTAAGCTAACAGCTAACATGCACTGTAGTCAAAGCAATCCTGATCAAAAGATGTATTACTCACATCAAGGGAAACAGGCTGCATATTTCCCATCAATGTTTGTCTCCATATTCCAGTAAATTAACTTTTCTGCTTCAATGTCTTTTGTCAGTTAAGACACAATGACTAAGAGCATTTGATTAGTGTGAGAGTACATTGTTCCACTCTGAAAATCTACTCGATATCCATTCTGTTAATTGTGCAAATATTTGCTGTGTGACGTGCCGACGGGTAAACAGTCATTTCTCTACTTTTATAAGATTGATAATCACTGTGTTGTTGACACATCTGACAGCTACAGACACTTTGACTTTACAGCTCCATATGATTTAAATATATCCTTCTCTTCCCAGAAGGGAGACATCTAGAGGCTTTTCTTTGTCTTTATGAATAGGATCATGAAGCAGCGTTGACTTTGTCAAAGCAGAGGAGAGGAGGACTAAACACTAAGAGAGCCATGGCAGAATTGCAAAGCCACGCATTAATTGATAATAACAGAGTAGTTTTAGTTTGATCTATATTCTATGGCCATGAATGGCAGTGCCTGAAGACTACAAACCCACCAGTGTATTTGCTTCAACTGACAACTAATATCTTTCGTTGTTTTAATCAAAGTTGAATAAAATCAGCTGTCGGTGAAATAATGGAGGCTTAACTAACACCACCCATTTCATACAGAACGATAAATCTTAGCATGGTTTAAATTGCCATGTTTAGAAGTGACAAAACCACAAATGTGAATCTGTGGGAAACCTGCCACCTAATGGCAGGCTCTGAACCGACCAACTGTTTGCTGATCCTCAGTGTGTTATGAGTGGGCGACACACTACTGTTTGTGTAAAATCCTTTATCAACGTACTGTACTTTTTGGGAGTAATGATCCTGCAGTTGCAAGGCATCGGTTGCCTTATTGGTGCATTCAGATGTTAATTCACTATGTTGATCAAAAATAAAACCTGAGAAGGTGCAACGTGTAACGCATAGCCAAACGCACCAAAGGAATATGGGGCATCATTTCATTTATACTACAGGGTAAAAACAATCTAAATTTACTATTCATCAGCTATTTAAAAAAAGCTAATATTTGCTGGGATTTGATGGTACTGCACTGCTATGAGCCGAGACAAACGGCTGCATGGATGGAAGCAAAAACACATCGACTCGCATGAGAAAACAATGGGATGTTTTTAAATGGCAGTGTGGATTCAATGTGTCATGCTGCAGTGTTTCTCCGAGGAGGTTTTATTCTAAATGATTTGAACCTATTAGTGGGTTTGAACAGTTGAAAAGCATTAATGTAAAGAGGTCAAGGCCCCCTAAATATAAAAGCACTCCAAGTGATTCTATTAAAGCAACAAAATGACATTAAAAGCAATGCAGGATCAGCAAAGCTTAGGCAATACATCACATGCAGACATAACCATCAACAAGCATATACCATGTCAAGCCTATTTATGTTTACAGCTTTGTGTGGTCATGCAAAGGGCTGGTGGTTCCTAGAATGAGACAAAGTATGAATCAAAATGCCATTGTTCAATCTGCTAAATCATTTTCACATGATGAAGCAGTTTCCCTCGTTCCAGATTTGTGCTGAGATTTTCCACTGAAGGATCTGTTACACATTTCTCAGTCAAATTCGGCTCCCTAGTAAATGAAAGTGGCTGAACTATTTCTTTGTCCCATTCTGGGTGAACCCTCCAGGTCTTACGGGCTTTTCTTTCTTTTGCCGACAAACCTGTCAGAGGGAGAGAACGACATGCGGTCCTCACACGCCTCCCCCTCCAGGCCCAGACTGCTCCAGCTACTGCTGTTCCCATTGCTGCTGGAGAGAGAAGGCAGGTAACGCACCACTGTGACTCTGATAGAGGCTACTTGCTAATGAGAGCTACCGAAATGGAAAAAAAAAAATATCAGGACATTAGACATTGCAGCAGCAGCAGCAGCAGTTTCATCCCATTTGCTATCATGAGCACATCTATCATGTAGCTTCAACAAACAAACAATACTCAGGTTGATGACATTTGCTGTCTGGCATTGGCACTTATCCTATAAATGACAGGTGAGGTTAAAGGAGGAGGATTCTGGAACTGATGCAGATTTTCCCACCGAACATCCCGCTCAATCATCTGTAACGTTGATCGAGACTATTTGTTGCTAAAAATGTGAGCTCATCATATTCCTGTCCTCCCTTAATACCGTTAATCCTGCAGGTTCCACCAGGACAACCAGCTGGCAACAGAAGCATAACAGCATACACACTATCTGTAATTAGTCAATGATTAGCCCCGCTGGCTGGAACTGGCACACGGTGGCGTGCAGAGGAACATTTCTGATACCTAAAAATACCTCTGTTAATCTGCATTACCTCAGCCACAGCTTTCTCTCCGCGGTTTGAGTGAATGACACATGGGGAGAGTTTTGTTCATTCAATCAATCATCAAGCTCAATGTCTCTATTAGACCATCAAGGTGGGGTTTTTTTTCCTTCCATTATTTCATCTGCCAGGTCGTTACGGTTGCATCGGGCTTTTGAAGATTCTTTGATTCTAATGAATTGCACATGGTGGACTTTGTTCCCATAGAAACACTGCCTGAAGTGAGGAGAGCACTCCAAGACACACCTTTCGAAAATATTATGATACATTAACTTGGCCCTAAGCCCAAAATAACTAGATGCTAACACATTGTGTTCTTTCGGGATATCAACCTTTTCCCAGAAATGTCAACAGCCTGACTCCCAGAGCCTGGAGACCTGTGTGATATCATGTCACTCACATCCTGCTTCTTTTTTTTTTTTTTTTTGCATACATACACACAAATAGTGACAATGTCCAACAAGAACATAAGGCCAGTTCTGTCACAACTACTACTTAGTGCTGATCCCTGTGGTGTATTTCACAAACATTCTGAGAACAACTTGGCGGCAGAGACAACTACATTAAATGTTAAACAACATATCTGTTAGAGCTCACATATAATGCAACTGTTGCACAAATTAGAGAAAATTGCATTTTGGCAGTGAGGTCTAAATGAGGTTCGCGAAACAATACGCTGTGCCCTGTGCTGACCTCGGGAAGCCTCCCATCTAGACGCAACCACAGGAGACTCCTGCTGTCCAACACTAGCAAGAGAAGGAGTGTTTCTGTTCCGCTCTGGGTCTGAGGAAGTGCACAGCACAGATTGACACAACACGGCTAAAGTGACCTCATTCTGTAAGTCCTGAGTCCATGACCGCACAGGAATATATCCTACAGCCTCTGAGTGAAATATTAAACCCACGTCAGCATATTCCACAGAGAATTCAACTGTGCCATCCCACATCTTGTCACCAATGAGTTCAAATTCGAATGTCATTGTTTCCCATATAGCCTATGTTATCTTATCTAAGTGTATATTATCGTACATGTCTTTTATAGAACCCATGATTAGATTGTTCACATTTATATAAAGAACCAATTGAAGAAAAACAATGGGCACATACATGGCCGAGACATTGGCATTAGCCACCCGGTTGGAAAAAGCTAGCCTGTCTCCTCTGGGAAACAATGGGAAGAGAAAACTGTACCCAGTTCACAGAAGGGGTTTCAATAACTCCTACTTTGCTTATTTATCAGTACTCTTGTAACTTATCACATTGTCTTATTGTCACCAATAAAAGTGCAAGAGGGACTATGAGAGCTAAAATTGATCAAGAATCGAATAGCCCTGTCATCTCATTTTGAGCATGTTACAAATACACAGTCAGCACATAGGCCATTAGTAGCCGATAGCCACCTCATTACTAAAAAATGACTGCTTTAACATTATAATATGCATTAAATAAGATTTGTTAATAATACTGCAATAGTAAAACCAGAAGTGTTATAAAAGATGTATTACAGCATGTCAGACCCACACACACTATACATCTTTATCAGATCCATGGTTTAGTGTCTGGTAATCTGCAGAGTGTATTCATTATCTATTACTACAGTGAGATATTGACAGAAGGGGAGATAGCAGCAGCATGCTCTACAGGTGACCGGATATTTGGTATGCTACGTATGAGAAGGCCGGTGCTTGTATACCTGTCACTGAGGTGGAGGAAGCTGCTGTTGTCGTCTGGGTGCTCATCCTCAAAGCTCAGGTTGGACCAGCTGCCCAGGCTGTCGTCTCCTACACTCAGCTGCTGGGACACGGAGGACTCGGTGGCTTCCCTGCCAGGGCAGCTAAATGCACAGATGGATGGAAGGAGACAAAAAAACATGATTATAATATTTACAAATTCATGATGAAAATTCTCTGTGTTTTAAAATGTCAGGTAAGAAGTAAATATGAAATAGTAGCAGCTTTAAATTACCATATTTTTGAAATGTTTCTGATTTATCAACCGTTTAAAAGTAATTTTAAGTAAGTTACATAAATGCTACAATATGTATGCATTGATTATGACAGTTAGGACAGAGAAAAGCAACTAGTAATGTGAATGTTGATGTGGTTACCTGGCGGTGCCGGTCTGGCAGATGTTGGACAGGGCCGACGTCATGATTTCAGCGGTTAGACTCTCGGCGTAGCTGGTTCCATCGTGGCCGATGCCACTGTCAGCATTAAGGCTGGTGTTGCTCAGCTCACGTTTAGCTGTGTCCATCGCCATGGACACCATCTCCCCAGCGAACACTGCCCTGTGGTCCAGGTCGATGTGGATCTTGGGAATCTCCAGGCTGGAGAGCCGCTCAGCCCTTGCCTGACATTCTGGGCCCCTTTTGCTCCTCTGTAGTACGGGCTGGTGGTGGTGCCTGCTGTGTTTGGTGCAGTACGGGCACTCCTGGACCTGACAGTAACGGCATGTCCTCTCCACCACTGCGTGGCCCAGTGATGGCCCTTCAGACAACCTCTGGGTGTGCGAGTGTCTGTCCTGGCCTTGGGTCCTCTGGTGCTCCCGGGTCGAATGTCCAACCGAAGCCAGGCTCATCTTCAGAGTGTCATCGACTATTTTCCTGGCGTAATGCTCGACGACCTGCATCACCTGACTCCTGTAGCCTCCATCATACAGGCTTCCTGTGCTGTGGTAATGCCTGCTCTTACTCTCCTTGGACAACAGGGGGCAAGAGAAGGAGTTCCTGATGAGATTCTCTGCCATGTCTTCCAGTTTGGATTTCCTGTACAGACAGGAGTCGGTGAGAGACTTGGGCAGTCGTGCAGAGGAAAGATGCATTTTGCGTGTGACATCACAGGTGATGTTGTAGGCTAAAGACTCTGCGAAGTTGACCAGATCCATGTACTCCCTCTGACTCTGCTCTTCAGACTCCTTGCAACTACACTGAGCATCCTTGCCTGAGGGACAAACCACTGACTCTGGTCTGTCCTTGGGCGAGGATGCTTCACAACCAGAGGCTTTCCATTCATCCGGCAGCGACTTGGACGATTGAAGGCGGGTGCTGGAAGATCTCTGCTTGATCTTGCGACTGGCATGAGCCAAGCCCAGTTTTATGGAGCGGTAGGCCAAACGGCTCGCATACTGGTCCAGCACCAACTCCCTACTGCCTCCCTCCTTTTTCAGCACCCTGATAAGGTAGCCCGCATATTCATCGGTCACGCTCTCACAGCTAGGATACTCAGAGGACAGGCCAGAGCTGGAGCTGGAGATGGTGCTCGAAGTGGAGGTGGGAGACCGGAAGACGGAGGCTATCAGGTCGTTTGACCATTGCTCCGCCAGCCTCCCTACCTTCCAGTCTCTATTCTGGTCTGTACTGGGTTGAGTCTGGTGTTGGTGGTGGTGGTGATGCAAACATTCAGAACTAGATCTGTCGAAGCTTCTTCTCCTGAGATCTCTGTGATATGGACACTGCTGTGCAGAGCTCACCATCCTCTTCACATCATTGATGACCTCTCCCGCCACCTCCCCGGCATAGACCCACAAGGTGTTCAGGGTCTGCTCTGAGAACTGAGCCACGCTGTCTCTCCTCCTCTCGCTGCCCTTGCTCGCCTCTCCATCCTCCTCTGCCCCTCCCAGGGTGTCCATCTCTGTTGCCATGGAGACAATGTGGCAAGCCAACCGCTCAGCATAGTGGAGAGCTTCCTTGTTGGACATCCTGCGAGCTGACATCTGGTGCGGTTCATGCCGGCCACCCCCGGACTCTGAACATCTGTTAGTGCCACCAACACGACCCTCTTCTGCCAACTCTTCCTCCTCTTCATCCTCATTGCCATCTGCCTCCTCAGAGAGAGACCTCATCAGTTTGAGCATGAACTCAGCCTTGTCTGCCTCGGGGGTTACGTCTTTTGGCCCTGGGCCAGGCTCTGGCTGATAGTGAGGAGTGGGTGGGGGGGTAGCAGGTGAAAACTCCTTCGCCAGCTTGCTTTTCAGCTTCTTGGAGAACCGTTTGATCTGTTTCTCCTTGGATACCTCACTGGGCTGCTGAGGGGTAGAAGGTGGAGGCCCAGGAGTCCCACCGGATTTTTGCCCGGAGCTCGGAGTCGAATCATCCCCAGGAACAGATATCCTCCTTTGTCCAGCCATCTCGGCACCCGGCACATCAAGGGTATCCATCATCACAGGATGTATTTCAGCCACACCTCTGGTCCTGGGGTCTACCTCACAGCTGGGTCTCCCCTGGCTTTGAGAGCCTGCCTGAAAAGAAATGTGAGGAACGCTATGGTCTGTTTCTGGGTCAACAGGTCCGCCCATCCTAACATAGCCAGGATCTCCATAGTCATATCTGAAGCCAACTGCCTGCTTTGAAGGGGAATCTGGAGCCTCACAATTGACCGTCTCTTGCTGAGAAGAAGAGTCCCTTCTGCTTCTGATTGTCTTTGTAAAGAAATCAGCACAGTCACCAAAACTCTTCTTCATCTTAGATGCAGTTATTAGCTCACAAGCCTCAGTTACTATCAGATCCACCATGTTGCCAGAGAAGTTTTGGAATGGAGACTTTCCTTGGGAGGGGTCTTCTCCAGGTGTGGGGGTCTGCGTTCCATGACTGTAAAGGTGAGTTTGGGTAGATGTGGTGGTGTCGGAGGAAGATTCAGTTACTCTTGTGGGGCTGGCCTGTGGGACATCTGACAAGCTAGACGTATACTGACAGGTCTCCTCAGAATCCTGGAGGTGGGTCAGGGCTTGGCCTGCTTGGGGAACAGGAATACAGCTGGCCATGCCCGATACGGTAAACAGGGCTTTCTTCACCGTGCAGGTATCATCTTCTCCTGAGGGCCCAGGAACCGCTGAAGCTGAGCTGGCACTTAGAACCTGCTGGTTAGCAAAGGTACTGCAGGTTTGAGCACCACTGTTCTCTGCACTGACGTAACAGATGTTGTCCAGAGACACACTTATAGCTGCTTGGCTAGTGAAGGCAACATCAGCCTGAGACAGCTCTATGAAGGCCTCTTGGATGACAGACTCGGACAAGTCTGAAGCATAGGAGGACACCACCTCCTCCTCCTCTTCCTCCTCCTCCTCCTCTTGCCCGTCGTGGCCAAAGGACCAATCACTCGGGGTGAGAGGGGTTGAAGGGTGGGAGAACTGACACACTTCCATGATGCCTTCAAACACAAGCTCTTCAGCCAGATCAGTAGCAAAACGTGTCACAGTGTTGTGGAAAATCTGCTTTTTCACTGTCAGGAACTCTTTCAGCGCCCCAGACACAGCCTCTCCGACCAGGAAGCCAGCTAATCCGTTGATTGCTCGTTCCTTTAGCACATAGGCCTGGCGCATGCCAATCTCATGGAAGGCCATTTGAAACACTGAGGTGGTGAGCCGGGCAGCTAGGTGACACAAGGTGGTGGTACAGGAGGATACACCTTTCTGGAGGTCACGCAAGGCGCTGCCCAAGCTCATCTCCACCAGGTCGGTGGCAAACCTCTGAATGCCATCCTTCAGGGACTGGGACTTCTTCTGCAGTGTTGCCACGGTTACAGTCTCTTGTATTTCTGAGAGCTTCATCAGGTAGCCCGATGGGTTCTGGAACTCCTTGTGGCAGACGCAGCTGAGATTCTTGTTGTCACTGATGTCAACAGCGGATTGGTAGCCACACACAGATCCCAGAATTTCTTTGGAGAGACTGCTCGCAAAGTCGGAGTAGGTCTTATACAGCGAGCAGAGATCCTGGGGCTTACGTAGCTCTGAGCTATCCGGTCCGTCCTCATCTGCCTTCCAGAAGTATTCCAGCGGTCCGCTAGAGTCCACCAGGCTGAAGGCTGAGGAGCTGACGGGACTAAAGAGTGGGCCACCGTTCTCATCAGAGGGGGTCTGCACTGGTCGAGGGGAGTCGGGCACCTCAGAGTGAAGTGAGTAGGGAGAGCCTGGTTTCAGAGGAGTGGGCTTCTTCACATTGGCTGGGAGAGTGGGATGGTCAAAGCGGTGAGGATTCATTCCCTTGGTTGAGCAGCCCCTGGAAACATATTTGGATGTTGACCCAGTGGTTTGGTTCTGTTTGGTTGGGGCACCGACGGTGTCCAGAGGCAGTGCGAGGGTGTTGTCTGAGCTCAGCTCCTCCAGGTCATCGAACTGGTCAAAGCTGTCAAAGAATTCACTGACTTCAGAGTCTGAGTCTTCAACTCGCTCTCTGGGCCCCCCTGGCACCTGGGGGATGTCCAGCTTGGCCAGCAGGCTCTTCTGGTAGCCCACCTCATCCAGGAATATGATTGGGCTGGGGCTGGAGCAGTCGGAGTCTTCAGAATCACTGACATTAATCAAAGGCGATGGGATACGAGCTCCGGGACTGCAGTACGTCCATTGAGATTCCACGCATGACGACTTCTGCACTGTGACGGATACATCTGGACCAGACCCTTGTTTGCCTAAATTCTTCTTCGAGGAGGAGCCTATGATAATGCGGGCGCCTGATAATTCCTTTTTCCTCTTGTGGGCTGGGACCGTCTGCGAGGCCACATCACGCTTTTTAAAAGGGCGATAGGAAGCTGCAGCTGTGGAGAGGGACATGAAGAGGAGATAAATATGACAAACATGGCAAAACGTTAACCACCGAAGAAAGCTGACGGAAAACACGCACATCAATTGTGATGGCACTTAAAGTTAAAAAACTTTAAGTGCCATCTAGCACTGATCTGACACAATTCAAATTCTTTCCACTTTTAAAAAAATATCATGCATAGATTATGGTGGTATAAAAAACAGAACAGGTTTAAAATGTATGTCACTATTTTGATTTTGCAGAAGTATCTACATTTAGTTGATGGCTATCAAGATATTCTACTTAAGAGACCTGAGGCTACTATTGATCCCCGAGCATTAGATGTTAAACCTACAGGGATTGTCTCCTGTGTCATCCTCCTCCAGATGCTCCAGCGCTGTGACAAAGTCATCCTCGATTGATGAGACCGACTGGTTGGTGTCGTCTTCCTCCGGCTGACTGGGCTCAGCTGTGCCCCTCTGCAGAGCCTGCAGCTCCAGAGCATAGCGCACGCCTGCCATGTAGCACCCGAGCAAGCCCACCAAAGATGCTACACTGGCTTGAGGGTAGACACTGGTGCTGGGGTTATGCCTCAGCACACACACGGCCTTTATCCAACACTGAAGGCGGAGGAAAACAGAACAGTGATAGATAAAGAGAGAAAGAGGGAAAGAAAAGAAGACAAGGGAGAGAGAGAAATACTGAGAGTTAAGCCTGGGGATTTAAATCACATACATTGTCACACATGTACACAGAACAGTACACGCATTGAAATCAAGCCTTTGCTTTTAATCCCTCCTAGCATTGGGACCAGTTGGGGGCCTAATGCGTTGCTCAAGGGCACCTCAGCAGTGCGATCATGTCCTGCAATGTGCAAGATCTTTGCAAATTAAACTAAATTCACATGGGAATTGTGTTATCCTAATCTTACAAAAAGGGGGTCAGAAGGGCTGGTAGTGTATCGTTATGTCTGTACTCTGATTGCGAGTCGATCTGCTGCATGTGCAGGATGACACCTCCGTCCGTCCGTCCCACCTGCACGTCTTCAAAAGCGTGAGAGCGCCTTGGTGTGTCTGTTTCCATGCAGGGCACAGACGAGGCCATAGACACGGGGAAACCATTTAATCAACAAATGCAATAAGTTTAGGAGGATACAACAAAAATGCCACACAAATTTGGACCTTAAAATATTATAAACATCTTGCTAGAGATTTGTCACACATCTGTCATTTAAGTTCTCAAATGTGCATGTTTTTAGTGTGAATAAACGTTGTATTTCCTAAATAAATTGGCATTAGCACTTGTTGAGGTACAATAGCTTTAGGGTAAGGGTAACTTTTTAAGAGAAAATATTAAAACAGGACCCAATACTATGGTAACAGGTGTTATCTGAAGATATGATCTTGAGCCACTTGTGTTTCAAAAAAAAAAGGAATTAACTTTTTGTTTTAGGATAGATGATGCAGCAGCTCATTCTTACTTCCCGTTATTCTCTCCCCTCACTTCCATGTCTTCTGCTCACTTCCTCTTTACTCAACATGCTGACTGAGCACATTCCTTCAATATGAGAGCTCTGCCACCTACCTGAGGCCCAGCGTCCCTCTGCTCTGCCAGCCTGCGGGAGTCTTTGAGCAGCAGAACCTCCTCATTTTTGAGGCTGTGGACGTGGAGGGACCTCAGAAGCTCACACAGCCCTCCTGGCATAGAAAACAGAGCCTGGGGAAGAAGAGGAAGAGGAGGAAAATCACATTATCTTGTTGTCAAATGGTAAATTGCAAGATTTACAGAGAAGACATTATTTTTTGGTACCTCAAAAACATGACCAATGGCCATCAGTACCATATCAGAATTGTATTGAACAAGTGAAAGTCTCTAAGCAGGACTTTTTCTCAGTGTTTTTTCATAACTCATGTTTGTTATTATGAAAACTTACCTGTTGGGTGACATCATCCCCTTCACATTGACCAGGCAGACACACGAAATGGATCTGAAAGAGCACAGTTGACGGTCAGTGTTGCTGCGTCTGGTGTTTGACTAGGACTGTGCTTTGCATATGTTTGCACTGCTGTGTGTGTGAGACAAACCTCTGTCAGCCTCGTGGCCTCTCTGGTTGGCAGCTCTAGGCCGATGCTGCACAGCTCCTTCTTATTCCTAAAGAGGCTCTTCACAGACTGAGGCCCACCGTCACGCACCGTCTGCAAACACAGAGAGTGTTAATAAGCCCAAGTATATGGTTACACAACAGAAATAATGAAGAATCAATCACTGTAGGATGCATGAAAGATGAGTGAAAAACAGAATTTTGTGCATCTTCTGTATCTAGTGCCTTTACACTACTTAAATATAGATCCTGGCTAATCAGATTATATTCAAATTGGCATTTAAAAACACTTTAAGATCCTGTTGGATTATCATTTACATAGAAAACACAACTACAGATCACAAGCAAACAAAACATACCAAAAGGACTGTACTGTGTTATCATATTTAATTCAAATTGGACAAACAATTACGACAAGCTCTCTTGCATTTCAACGTAAAGTCGACATTACAGGTCAAGCAGGTGCAAACAAATAAAAGCCAGATGTCATGGCAGCCACAAAGAATCCCTGGAGAGTGGGGCTTGAAATCCCCCTTTTAAAAACACACAGTACACAACAGATAGTTTCAGAATAGAATGCGGTGTTCCAGCAGACAGACCTCTTTCCGGACTGAAGCCCTGGACCTTAAGGGGACTCCTCTGATACGGGCACAGGCATCCATGGCAACAGAGAGCTGCGCGTGGCTGGCTGACTGGCCGCTCACCTGTAAATAGAAAGATACCAGGGGGAGAAGGAAAATAGAATCAGCGATCCCCGGCGAGTAAAAGAAAACAGAAATGTTGAGCGTGAGATCTCGATTGCTGTTGCATGATTCTCAGCTGTCGCACCCCTCGACCACAGCAACAAATCACATGACCAGGCAATGAGAAGTTCTGTGCTATGAGTAAACAAAGAGATATCTTGTCTCGTTATACAGTTGCACATCCACATGCCGAAACAGGAAGCATGATGGGACAAAGTCACTGGTTTACACGCAGCAAAGGGCTACGCCACTGCATCTGTGCCATTCACTGAACCACTGAACCAACAGTTATCAATGGGATCCGGCCTGTGAAAGAGATGACCACACATTTCCCCCAGGATGCGAAGCAGTTAACCTTCTGGTTTGTCCTCAAATGTTTGCGCGATTACACAGCCAACCTTGTCGACCACATTGTCTTCAAACCTGTGTGAAAATAACAGGAATAAAGCTCTTAAAAAGTAGGCCTAGACTTGTCCCGCTGGTGAGGATAAGCTATAGTAGGCCTCGCTTCTTTGATATTCTTTAAACAGTCAGGCCTGCATCAAAGATCAAACAGCAAGGCACGAAGAGAACAGGGGTGGGTGTGTGTGCTCTGACTGAGCAAAAGGGGAAACACACACTCGGTAAGCAGCATGAGAGAGCGGGTAAAGGAGGCAAAATATTTACAGTGTACAAGAAGCAAAAGTTTCCCAAGAAATCCAAGCCTCTCCTTTGAGGTCCGGTCCAAAGCAGCTAGATGGAGTCTAGACACACGCAGGCGGTCCCATTGATCAGCCCATCCTGCGTCCTGAGAACCAGAGGGGTAGAACACATGCCACCGGCTTCCTCTGGTGATCCAGGACCTCCAAGCTTCTGGTGGGTGCTTTGGTGGGCCGTGCAAAAAAACAACACGGCCAGCTGGTGCTGCCTAACCTCAACTATGCATAACATCCCGATTCACTCACAAGGCAAGCCGGCACAATGGCGTCTATTATGGCTGTGGCATTCTGGAACAGAGGTGAACAACATAAAGCAGTTTGCAAATCTGCTTGTTTCATGTTAAGTTCACAGCTTTAATATTCAGTGGTATGCTATTTGAGAATCAACACAATTGGCCTCCATCACCACCTTGTGCGACTGATGTGGTCACATAATGCCACATGTATTTGGTATTAGTCATATCATGGAAAAACTGCAATTAAGAGCAACAAAGTTTCGGCTTAAACAAATCCTCAAGAGCTGATTCATGAAAACCTAATTATGATCCTGCCAAAAGGATTCAGACGATTCGTGTTTGTGATCATCTAAGAAGGGCAACGGCAAAACAACCTGTCAAGGCCAGAAACTGTGTAGTCTAAAAATCTCTTGTTTGGTTGGGAGCTGATGTTTGGCCAAATTTTGAGCATGAGTGTGGGTGGCCGGAAGGATAGATAAACAGAAAACTGAGTGAGAGAAAAGCACGAAAGGAAGACATGAGGGAAAAGTCACTCTTAACCCGAATTCATCGCTTATTTTTCCAATATGTGAACTGGTTCTTTTGTTTGGTTTGACCAGCAGAGATACACGAATGTGGTGCTGGTTGCATAGAAACAAATTCTGGAGTTGGAGATGCTCCATAGTAGGAATAATAATATAATCTGCAACTATGCTGAATGATGATTCATTCTAATCTTTAAAAAAGGTGCAAGATACAAGATTTTGGGGAGAGGGAGATCTACTTTGTTCTCATGTGGACATGACTCCACCATATATTTAAATAGCACATTAACTGCTATATTAACGTTCTTGGCTTGTCATTGTAGGAGCTCAGCAGGTGTTACTAATAACATTAACGATGGCTCGGTTCAATTCTAGTGTCCAGGTATGTCAGCGTGACTGTGGACACCAGGACCCTGAAACTGAGACAGATGGAATTAATCCGTCATCAACTGTATTATTAACACCTGTGCTTTTTCTTCGGTGACATGTCAAATGTGTGGATTTACTTATTTTCTTTGTCTTATATGATAGGGCTTCAATATCATTAGGGTTTTCGGCTTTCTTTAGGGAATTATGTCATTAAATAGCAGCCGTTCTCCATTGAGAATAATAGAACAACTGCTCAGACACAATTTAGATGTAATGTCCTTTGATGCAGTAAATGTTCGCAGCATAATGATGTCATACATTCAAGGGCTAAATTTAGGTCTTGGGTGTAGATACCATCTTGTCTGTCCAGATATTGCTATATTAATGTTCTTGGCTTGTCATTGTAGGAGCTCAGCAGGTGTTACTAACAACATTAACGATGGCTCCGGTCGATTCTAGTGTCCAGGTATGTCAGCGTTACAGTGGACAATACCAGGACCCTGAAACTGAGACAGATAAATTGAATTAATCCCTCATTAACTGTATTATTAACACCTGTGCTTATTCTGTCAAATGTGTGGATTTACTTATTTTCTTTGTCTTATATGATAGGGCTTCAAATCCATTAGGTTTTCGGCTGTCTTTAGGGAATTATGTCATTAAATAGCAGCCGTTCTCCATTGAGAACTGCTAAGAAACAATTTAGATGTAATGTCCTTTGATGCAGTAAATGTTCGCAGCATAATGATGTCATACATTCAAGGGCTAAATTTAGGTCTTGGGTGTAGATACCATCTTGTCTGTCCAGAGCACAATGTAAAAATCTATTTTTAAGGTGGTCTTTCCCTTTAAGTGTCACCTCTGTGGAGGGTCTCTATCTGACCACTGCTGCAAACAGGCTCAACAATACAATATTATATTATTATATATATGCAAGATATTATGTTTTACCTGATCACTGAGTGCAATCAAATGATTATAGATTGACAGCTTTAAACCTGTGCTGTAACATGCAATAAGTGTATGTATTGATCACTTGATCAAGTTTACAAAATACAACACAGAGTAAGGAATTAACACACTTATAAAAGGTTAGT
This sequence comes from Anoplopoma fimbria, assembly GCF_027596085.1. Lineage (NCBI taxonomy): Eukaryota > Metazoa > Chordata > Actinopteri > Perciformes > Anoplopomatidae > Anoplopoma > Anoplopoma fimbria. The sequence goes on along the minus strand of NC_072464.1, from coordinate 20,990,863 downwards.
TATTTAGCGAGCACTCAGCTAGCATTCAGTTTGGAGTCTGATCATGAAAATACAGCCGGAGTTAAGAAAACACAAAGATAGAGAGATAAACTATAAAGAGCTGATCCTCTTCTTGTCTATTTTTAAGGTGGTCTTTCCCTTTAGGTGTCACCTCTGTGGAGGGTCTCTATCTGACCACTGCTGCAAACAGGCTCAACAATACAACTTATTATATATATATATATATATATATATATATATCTTGAAACCAAGATGCGCAATTGTTGCAACCAAGATGGGCGAATTGTTGCAACAACAAGATGGGTTAAACATAATATTATTTTGTTGCAATCAAATGATTATAGATTGACAGCTTTAAACCTGTGCTGTAACATGCAATAAGTGTCTGTATTGATCAGGCTTTATCAATATATATATATATATAATATCTTGAAACCAAGATGTGCGAGTTGTTGCAACCAAGATGGGCGAATTGTTGCAACCAAGATGGGTTAAACATAATATTATTTTGTTGCAAGATTATAGATTGACAGCTTTAAACATGTGCTGTAACATGCAATAAGTTTGTTGCAATCAAATGATTATAGATTGACAGCTTTAAACCTGTGCTGTAACAAGATGCAATAAGTGTCTGTATTGATCATAAGGCTTTATCAATATATATATTATATATAATATCTTGAAACCAAGATGTGCGAATTGTTGCAACCAAGATGTTGTTGCAACCAAGATGTGTATGTATTGATCGGCTTTAATTGTTGCAACCAAGATGGCAACCAAGATTTAAACATAATATTATTTTGTTGCAATCAAATGATTATAGATTGACAGCTTTAAACCTGCAATAAGTGTCTGTATTGATCAGGCATTATCAATATATATATATATGCAAGATATTATGTTTAGCCTGATCACTGAGTGCAATGAAATGATTATAGACTGGCAGCTTTAACCCTGTGCTGTAACATGAATAGGTGTCTGTATGGACCAGGCCTGTCCTCCAGGCTGGAGGGCCGGCGGTGGTGCAGCAGTGGGCTGTTTCCTCTGCAGCAGGCCCCGGAGGAGCCGCTCTCTGTGGATGCACTCGGGCTCAAAGCTACCAAAAAACACACACAAACCAGTTACCTAGCTCACCTGACAGCCCCTGCACATTATGCATGCATAACATCTCCTAACAAACCATCTGGAGATCCAGAAACACGCCCACACATGGAGCCACCTTTGCTGGCTGACGGGCTGTCAATCATCCGGGGACCAGGCCGCGGTCTGTGATGTCACTCCTTTATGGTCGTTAGCTCACACCTAGCCACCGAGCTAACGGGGAGGTTAACGTGGATGCAGATACATGAACAACAGCAGTGTGTGGGCTTGTTATGCATCTTATAAACATGTGTATGTGTCGTTATGAAGCCGTCGTGTCTCACCGCTCAGGTCGCCTCCTGCACCGCTGGCTGCAGTCGCTGTGTTTGATGCGCCGTCAGTAGACGATCCGTTCGGTTTGAAACTCTTCCTGGGCAAGGGTGACAAAACTGAAGGGAAGCAGCAATTCGGCCATTTTGGTTGCAATGATTCGCAATTCGCCCATCTTGGTTGCAATAATTCGGCCATCTTGGTTGCAATAATTCGCACATCTTGGTTGCAACAATTTGCAATTCGCCCATCTTGGTTTCAACAATTCGCACATCTTGGTTGCAACAATTTGCAATTCGCACATCTTGGTGGCAACAATTCGCCCATTTTGGTTGCAACAATTCACCCATCTTGGTTGCAACAATTCGCACATCTTGGTTGCAACAATTCACCCATCTTGGTTGCAACAATTTGCAATTCGCCCATCATGGTTGCAACAATTCGCACATCTTGGTGGCAACAATTCGCCCATTTTGGTTGCACATCTTGGTTGCAGCAATTCGCACATCTTGGTTGCAACATTCTTGGTGGCAACAATTTGCAATTCGCCCATCTTGGTTTCAACAATTCGCACATCTTGGTTGCACATCATGGTTGCAACAATTCGCACATCTTGGTGGCAACAATTCGCCCATCTTTGTTGCAACAATTCGCCCATCTTTGTCGCAACAATTCGCCCATCTTGGTTGCAACAATTCGCAATTCGGCCATCTTGGTTGCAACAATTCGTTGCAACATTTGCCCATTTTGGTTGCAATAATTCGCCCATCTTGGTTGCACATCTTGGTTGCAACAATTTGCACATCTTGGTTGCAACAATTCACCCATCTTGGTTGCACATCATGGTTGCAACAATTCGCCCATCTTGGTTTCAATAATTCGCACATCTTGGTTTCAACAATTCGCACATCTTGGTTGCAACATCTTGGTTGCACATCTTGGTTGCAGCAATTCGCACCTCTTGGTTGCAACAATTCGCAATTCGCCCATCTTGGTTTCAACAATTCGCACATCTTGGTTGCAACAATTCGCACATCTTGGTTGCAACAATTCGCCCATCTTGGTTGCAACAATTCGCTCATCTTGGTTGCAACAATTCGCCCATTTTGGTTGCAATAATTCGCCCATCTTGGTTGCACATCTTGGTTTCAACAATTCGCACATCTTGGTTGCAACAATTCGCCCATCTTGGTTGCAACAATTCGCCCATCTTGGTTGCAACAATTCGCCCATCTTGGTTTCAACAATTCGCCCATCTTGGTTGCAACAATTCACCCATCTTGGTTGCACATCATGGTTGCAACAATTCGCCCATCTTGGTTGCAACAATTCGCAATTCGCCCATCTTGGTTTCAACAATTCGCCCATTTTGGTTGCAATAATTAATATTACGCCCATCTTTGTTGCAACAATTCGCCCATTTTGGTTGCAACAATTCGCCCATTTTGGTTGCAATAATTCGCCCATCTTGGTTGCACATCTTGGTTGCACATCTTGGTTGCAACAATTCGCCCATCTTTGTTGCAACAATTCACCCATCTTGGTTGCAACAATTCGCCCATCTTTGTTGCAACAATTCGCCCATCTTGGTTGCAACAATTCGCCCATCTTTGTTGCAACAATTCGCCCATCTTTGTTGCAACAATTCACCCATCTTGGCTTCCCCACACTAATATTACTGCCTTGATTATTCCAGTTGTACCATAAAAGCTGTCAACAATTCATGTTTGTAAAGATTAATTTATGTCATATCAATGTAATTGACCAGAAAATGGCTTCATGCATTTGCGCTGGACAGTAGCGCCACCTATTTTAAGCATTTTACATTTATATTTATTATCTTTCCAAGTGCAGGACCTGCCCTGAAAGTTGGATTAATTCAAGAATATACACAGATACCTTCTTACGGGTTCGATTTGACCGACTCTCAAAAACGATCCGAATTGCTCATTTCCTGTGGAACACGGCTCTTCCCATGAAAACAAGAGTGACGAGGCATCATCAATCGACCGCCGATAAATCGATATGTGTCGCACTGCCACTGTCGAGCCCAGAACAATCAAACTGCAGGCTGTTTTGCATAGCTTTGTGTGTACATTTAAGTTTTAAGGGATTCCATTGTATACAAAATATATATAAACACACAAACTACTACAGCAGTGGAAAGTTTAATGCAAAAATATGATATATCATTTAATTGATCTAAATATTGCACTTGAAATGTGTTTTAATGACACACCTTTTTTTTTTTCTGTCTGTAAATATTATATTTCAGTTATTGTTGTTTTTCTACTGTTTTTATTGCTTATTTATAATACTTTTTTTCATTTTTTTTCATTTTTTATTTTTATCTTGTCTTTCTTTACTATGTCTCTTGTGTGCACTTTACTCTATGCTGCTGTAAGCCTGCAAATTTCCCCGCTGCGGGACTAATAAAGGATTATCTTATCTTATCTTATCTTACCTGATGCATCCACTGTACAGTTACATGTATTTTAATTAATTCCATAGCACCCTTAATTCAGCTACTTCAAATAAGTCTATAGCACTTGCCACAGTCACACATTTCTGATTTTAATTTGTACATATACACAACTTTTTCATTGAAATTTCTGATGCTATGCTCTTGTGGCATTTATTAGTGGTTAGTTATTTGCATTCTACCCATGTAATAAGTAGTGTCCTGTAAATCAGCTGTTCAGTCCTTAACATAACATAACATAACATAACATAACATAACATAACATAACACAATAGACTTATATCTGAAATGTGTTCAAGGAAATGAAAGCTCTCTGATGTGATGTGGTGACTGGGAAGAAAAAAAACACTAAATGCCCATTTTAAAGAAAGGGGAAGTTTCCAACAGTATTTCCAAGCAGCAGTTTATAGATTAAGTGTTTAATTTTATTGACCCCATTAAGGGATCATGTTTAAAAACTAAGCCTTCTCAGATTGAATCCTGGAAGTTATTGACATGTCATGTACCATTTGGTAAAGGCTAATCATCAAAAACTGTTTGGCCAGATAAAAGGGGATATTGTTTGTTGTTGTTGTTGTTGTTGTTGCCTACACGAACTAAGAATGCAATGAAAAAACTTAACTTAAGCCTGATGTCTGAATGTTAAAAGGGTTTCCATATGTTTTCATGTCTGTTTCAGTTCTTTTATTTTTATGTAGATTGTCCGTCTTAATGCATCTCAGAAGAAAGTATGAGCCAAACCTGCTCGTCATCCTGGAAACTTTTGCTTACTGTGGGCACATCGACAGTCACAACATATGGAACTAAGACAGTTTCCATATGCTTCACAATTGGGTTTTTGCTCCTAAAAGGGAAAAATGTTGAGGTTTTGACAAATGGTGAAACAGAGGTGAAAGGGATCTGACAGTAAAAAAAAGAAATAAAAAAAAAAGAAATGTTGCCAGAGATGAACTCAGTTGACATGAGAAAAAACATTGACTTGAAGTAAAATGAGCTACTGAAAACATTACTGGTTTAAAAAAAAAAAAAGAAAAAAAAAAGGGACATTGCAAGACTATGAGAGAAGATAAAAGTTGGGGTGAGGATGTGGAGAGAAATGCTCAAGGATGTGGGTGTTCCAAAAGAAATTCAAATGTCACAGATGGCCCACAGCCTTAAGTCACAATGTAGCTATTCAACACTTGGTTTTGGAAGGTTGAAATGCCAAATGCAATTTGTTTGCAGAACTGATTTATTTTATGACACAATAGAGAAACTTTGAACAGAAGAGGGTTTTTTTCCATCGAGAGGGGGCTTTTAAATATCCATGTTTAACCTTTTACTGGAACACAATTTATCCCCTGAAGATATTTCACATATTAAGGCACTGATTCTTTTCCTGAAAGTGAAATCGTAACAGAATGAGGCGGAAACAGGCTGCATATGTATTTGGTTTTATTGAAGAAGAGAGATATGAATAGGTAGCCTGTTTTAAGGCACCTAAAAAAATGTACAACAAAAGCTGAACCATTTATTTTATTCAGAATACAAAAATACACATCTCAGTGACTCCAAATTGTAATAAATAGTTAACCATGCATTCTAACCATAAAAAGGCACAGAAAACAGTCACTTAGTAGTCATAAAAATGATCAACTACTTTACCAAAATCACCAGATAGTAATACAGGTGACAACTGTAACATTATATTCCAAATGTGAAAACACAACACACATCTTGTCATTTAACCTTAGGCAATAAATATGCAAATATTGTTTTATACCTACATATATATTCTTAAAAATTAAAACTGTGCCATTGTAAACGTAATGTAAACAAATGAAACTGACTTTTCTCCCATCACTTCAGGACCCACGTCAGAGACGACCATGTTATCCCATCTTTTGAGGGATCCTTGCATGGGTTTCGTCGTTTTTTTTTTTTGGAAACCAGGCAGTTTGCAGCATTATTTACACACCACTGTAAAACACAGCAAGGGAGAAAGGTGGCTACTTCCACTTTGTGTGGAAAGGTCAAGCATTCCCTCGCCTGGAGTCTGGGGGCCGAAACGCTTGAGATTGAGATAAAAGCCGGCAGACACTTTGGACACACGGATGAAAGAAACACAGACGGACACAGCTCAGGAACTGCAACAGTGTTAGTGGATTCAGTATTGTGACTGGCAACGATGGAGATTAAATTAAGAAATGTACGGAGCACTACAGCAACAAGGCAGCTTACAGCAGTTGTACTTCACTGCTCCATTTAAAGCACATACTAACAGAAAGGCTTCAACTTAGACTGAATATAAAACCAGAGATTCTGGCTAGCAAAAGGCCAAAGGTCACCAAATACATAACAATGAGTCTGATCCACTCAATGGAAAAAAGGCAGGGTAACACTCAATAACCATCATTAACAAATAGCAAATGGATAGTTATTTTCCTATTAACAAACAATGAAATGTTAATTAATATTGTTGGCTAATTATTAATAACGCAATAATGTACGTTATTACAACTGTTGATTGTTGCACTCATATCATTTTATATATTATATTAAAGATTTGTTAATGATCCCCAAATCATTTGTAAACATTAAAGAAATACTTTGTTAAACATCTATAAACTATATATTTGTATCATAAACTTAATTGGTTTGAAAACTTTCTATTAACATTATTTAGATGACTGATGTTTAATAATAAACGATAACTACAAAATTTGTAAAGCATCTATACATATTATTTAGACAGATAGTTAAAACTTTGTCAATGTTTATCAATCAGTATCCATCTATCGCTGTCATCTTTATAGATGTTTTACAAATCATTTGGTAAGCTATAACAAATACTTTATACAGTATCTTAAATGTTATAATAAACTGTTAATAATGTCCTAATGTAATCAAAATGTAATTGTTATCATCTCTTATCAGCTATACACAAACTAAAGATAAAACAAAATAAATTATAGCATTACTAATAATTAGTAAACATTATAAATACATCATTTCACTTTTTTCAACAGTAAAAAAAAAAACTACAAATTTACCAGGTATTAAAGATGGTTATTATAAAATATTACCAATTTTTTTTTTTATCTTGGATGGCAATTTGATTGATAGGCTTATTGATTTCTGAAAGCCAATTAGCAACATATCGGGCGTACTGAACACAGCAGCCGGACACAACTGATTGTCGGAATAAGCAGCAGAAAAACTGAGCTGTTTGACAAAGTGAGACAGAGACTGTAGAGAGGTGAGATGTAACAGAGCGCCCCCTGGTGGGACATCAGAGACAACACACGAAGATTCAGCCCCTGACTCACTCATTATGATTTAAGGATACTTTGATGAAAGATGAAAGATGTGCACACGTGTTAAGATGTAGCACTCGATAGTCAGTAAATAAAAAAAGTTTTAACCTAATTTAGACTTATTCCTCTTAAAAGGTGAAAAGGCAGAATTAAAACCAACATACAAGCAACACATTATTCTCCAAAAGGGGGGGGATTATCAGAGTGGAAAATGACATGATAAAATTAGTTGGCAATAGTAAGTATACAATTGCTGATAAAGGTTAAAATATGCCACTGTCGTAGTAGACACACCCAAACACGCACAGATACATTGTGATACATATTACGTGTAAACACAACAGTCATGTCTGCCCATTCTACTCATTCGCTGACACTGTCCTACTTTAGTGTCTCATCCTGGAAGCACAGAGGAGCAAAACTACAAACGAGTGAAACCGCTGGAAGAAATCTGGAGTCCATAAGAAAAAAAGCTCTCTGTCTACGGGTGGGGGGGTTAACTTTTTAAAATCTAATCCCCAAACCTCGGGGAGGAGTACGTGTACAAAAAAACTCTTTCAAGGTTGTTTTTTTCCCCCTCCACTGATAAACATCATGTCAGAAAGCTGCAGAGACAGTATCAAAACAAGAGATAAAATATTGCACCATCATTAGAATACAACAGCATTATCATGTACAAGAGATTAGAACCAAAAAAATCAACAATACACAATTGTTATGGTGTAATATACACAATCAAATGTGTAAGCTGTTGACAATGCATGCCATGTCAGCAATCTACAAACGCATTAGACTACAACACTTTACAAACATGGTTTGCATACACTGGTATATATATATACAGTGCATATATGTATATACAAACTTAGCATCACAAATAGAAATATACCCTGTAATGCCACCAGTCTTAAAAGAAACTAACAGTTAAAAGTAGTGTTTCTATCAACGTCTCACTCTTAATTAGGAGAAAAAAAAATAAGAAAAAGCTGCACTTGAACGCTGCTACGCAGGCTGCAGATCAACTGCTCTATTACATATTCAAAACCGATATCTATAACTGCTATTCTCCTTAGCGTTTAAATACTGTGTTAAATTGCCAAAAGTTAAAAAGTTGAGGTGAACCGTTACTTCTATGTAATGATATGAGCATTTGCGCTTGCATGAAGCGAGAAGTAGAAAGTGCCTTTTAAGTATTCCTTAAAAAAACTCTGCAAACCCTAACAGTTAACGTGGCCGGCTGCTTCAGACCGACACTGATCGCCTTCCGACCTTATATGGAACTAAGAACTAAGACCTACTGGCCTATTTCATTTAAGAGGAGCGACCTGGAACAAAAAAAAAGTCTTCATGTTTTCTTGGACATTCACTTTGGTACTGATTTCACATCCACAGAGAACGTGTCAACTTACAAATATTAATTCCAAATATTCATACCTCATCAACAGCTTTAAAAAGAAAGAAAAAATAAAATTCTTATGACTTCTACCAATAAAGCACATTTTTTTTACACTAAATGACTGAAAATATGGCACTTGACACGAATCTTTTGACACATCATTATCATGCAAACAAAATAAATTAAAGCTAGGAAGAAAAAAAAAAGTTGGATTTAGACCCAAAAAAAAGGATGCTTTCAGTAGTAACAAATGGCATCGTAATACTTAAGTCATGTAAAACTTGTTCAAGTGTTATTTTGCACACGAAAAAAAAAAAAAGAAGAAAAATCAAGACACTTATCATGCAATTAAACATATCGAAAGACGAGCAAGCATAGCATGCGACAGTATCCCTCTGTGTTCAGACACCACGCCTCCCAGATCACCGGCCACACTGTGATGTAACACCTCCACCTTCAGCGATGCTACTGAAAAAACCCCAAAAACATCACGTTCACACACCGAACTGAAGCTAAACCCCGCGCTGATGGAAGTCCTGGTTTTTGCTACTAGTTTGTTATCACAACTCAAACAACAAGTCACCTGTCAACAGTATGGTAAGTTGCATACCTGATTGTGTGCTATGAATGGTAATTAACTTAGAAATGGCTTCTTTTTTTGTTTGTTTTTTTCTTGTGAAGATCCATGAAGTCCTTTTTGAATTTCCGTCCGCTTTCCCCGACTGTCATTTTGGCACCAAAGCACAAACGAACACACCGATGTTCTCTTGGTAACAACATCACAAAGGCTTTATCTCAGCACGGGGATTAAAACCCCGGCTCTCCTTTAATACCCATCTTCCCAATCTCTGCTTACGGTGTTGCCAAACTCTTCCACTGATGTGAGGAGAATTTTTGGAATCCCCTTCTTCCGGTAGTGTCTGCTCCCGGGGTTAAAGGTCAACCATAGAGGCCTTGGCCAGGTCTTTAGTTCCCTGGAGAATTCTCTTCATATGACCCACTTTCGATATCCCCAGATCCTGAGGAGAATAAAAGAAGCCCAGCATATTAAAAACGTATTTATGTTGCAAGTCAAGTATTAGAACCAAATCTTGGCCTTTAAAGCGACCACTTTGGTTCAGACTGATTTATCTCAGCAACAGATGGATTGCCGTGTCATTTTGTACAGATATCCACGATGCCCAGAGGTTTCTGAATCATAAAGACTTTGGTGATCGTCTGACTTTTTCTGTTTGGTTGTGAATGAAAAGTCTCAGCAGCTGTTGGACTGCCAGGAAATTTGGTTCAGACATTCACGTCACCATCAAGAAGAATTGTAATGACTTCTGTAATCACTTCACTTTTCATCTAGCGCCATCATCAGGTCAAAGATTCAAATGATTTCTTTAATGCAGCGTTTAGGTTCATCTCTAAATACTATCAAATACTATTTTTTGACTTGTCACAGGTGCAAATAATAAAAGGACTGATTTGCATGTTGTTTTGCACAGAGGCCAGCATGCTAGCTGCTGTTGTTCATGAGAATAACACATATTTTGCCTCAGTGGCATCACTCTCATAAACAGAATGACCCTGTGTTTTCTCTGTGGTCAGCTGTGAAACAAACACATTCAAAACATGAATACATAAGTGGGTTAACTACATTTTTTAAAGGTTTATGTGGGTGTGCCTCCGGCTATTAAATATCACAGAAGAGTTGTGCACACTGCGCCGTCGTACCGACCACACCGACCACACACTCCCTCTGTTCTCCCGGTAACCCCAGCATAATCAACTGTGCTGTTTAAAAGACATCATTGTATATTCCTTATGTTAGTAAATCTTGAGACAGAGGTGTCAGTTACAACATTGATAAATTGTTCATCCAGAGCTGCAATTTAAGGTTATTTTCATTATTGACTAATCTGCCAATCATTTTCTTGATACATATTCAAATTAGATTAGTTTTGTTCGACTAACAAACTATTCACATCTCAAAACCAGTGAACGTTTGCTTAAAACTTACTTTATGAATAATGAAAAGAATTGTGAAATTGAATTGGCCTTTCACTAGATTGACTAATTGATTAATATTTTCAGCCGTACTTTTATTCATTATAATAAAACAAGAAAGCAACACAGAAAACTGGACAAATGAGATGACTGACTGATAAAGTGTGAGACGGTGGAATGAGTGTGCGTGTTGGCGTCATCACACACTGACATCCTGTAGCTGTGCACAGATTTAAACATCACACCAGAGGGCTAATATCAGATTATCACAGATTTACAAAACAAAATAATCATCTCAAGAAATCTTCATAAAATTCGAGGAAATACAAAAGATATGTGTGAGTTCATTTAGAAACAGTGTCTCCATTTGACCACCAGAGAGCACTGACAAGTTCAACTTTAAAATGATATGAATTGGTCACAATTCTTTAATGACCAAAATTTAAAAAGATATTTATCAAAATATATTTGTCGATTATGCATTTATGTTTAACACTTTTTGTTATCACATGTTTTTACTCACAACATAATAATCTAGTCTTGGTTGGGCTTTTATTTCTGTTAATCTTAATTTCATACTTCATACTTTGTGATCCATACAAGGTGATTTCACTCTGGCGATGTAATCTAAATGTATTTCCTCACAGATGAAGGGAACTTGTTTCTCAAGCTTGTTTGGCCCATACGGGTTCTTCTGCTCTTCAGCAGAAAAGCAGCTGATGTCTCCAATCATTTCTTTCTCAATTTTCCATTTGTATGTGCAAAACGGCGGAAGCATCGTTTCCACAACAGCGCTGGTACACACCTACGTAGTGAGTAGGAAGGCATCAGATAAGCCTCCAACGGATCAGAACAAATTCAAGTGAACATGTGTGAATGTGTGATCCGTGCATGTTTGTATAATTGTGTAAAAACTATTTAAACTGACCAATTTCATTCTCCTTTGGGACTCTTTTCTTGTTAAACAGTTTCATACAATTTGAGTCGAGCCACTCAAAATATTTCAACTAAACCCCCTGCCTGACTTTGCACTTTTAACCCTTTGACAACCAGCCCAGTTCGACCCATCCACTCCACTCCCATCCCCGTCCTGTAGGCTTCCCCTCTTCAGAAGATACACAGTGTTAGTGGGTTACAGTGAGTCTCTTTCACAAAGCAACGATCAGACAGTTTAGAAGCCAAGCAGAGCGATGCAGAGCAGCACGAGAGGAGGCCAAACAGGGAGACACCTGACAGGTTAAAGAGCGTAAGAAGTCCAGTAGACAGGAGAGAGAGAGTTGATTGTGGGTTGGACGAGAGGGTTCACACAGATTCAGTGAGGGATCGAGGTGTGTGTGTGTGTGTGTGTGTGTGTGTGTGTGTGTGTGTGTGTGTGTGTGTGTGTGTGTGTGTGTGTGTGTGTGTGTGTGTGTGTACCTTCAGGTCCCTCCTCTCCAGGTGCAGCAGCTCCGAGCCTCTGATGTCGTGTCGGATGAAGGTGTCTCTGTACTCCCCCAGACTCAGCTGTTCCAGCCAGACGCCCACCTCCTCTGTGCCCCATCTTTCCACTACACACACACACACACACACACACCAATCAACACACACACAAACACACACACACGGGGCAGAGCAGAGAGGGGCTCAGGGCGCCTCACAGGTATGCACACACACACACACACACACACACACACACACACACACACACACACACAAACACACAGCGAAAGCTTTCACTCTCACACTTCACTCGACTGCTTGTCCCGTTCGTGTACTCTCAGGAATATGTTGTCGCACACACAACCTCACAAATTTGTGGTGAATCACTGAATGGAAAGATGGAATAAAGATGGAGGGAGAGCACCAGAGAGGAAGGGAAGAGGGGGAGAGCGGTGGCGGTGGCGGCAGCTAGCGGAGGAGTTTGACAAAGGCCAAAGGTCGGTCAGAACAAGGTGGTGGCCCAATGCCGTTCCAGGACGACTGGGAGGGGGGAGGGGCATGCACATATATCGACCAATATCAGAACACACAGAAAAAGTAGGAAGTAAAGGGAGAAGGAAGCCTTTTGCGGTCTGCAGGAAACACAGCCCAACTGATCCAGAACCAGCTTGAGATGAGAGGAAGGGCTAACACTCTTTAACCCGATCTGACTGTTGATGTATATTCATTGGTCCTATTATGTATAAGAACATTTACCCACTTAGTGCATTTTGACATTATTGTGCAACAAAAAGGATTTGATTTCTGTCTGTTTTCATGTTCAAATGAACTCTTGGATCCCTGCAGGCTTTCCCTTGTTGCAGCCTTGTTCTTCACCTGACGTTTGCGCCTTCTGAACCCATGTAGACGGCTCGATGAGAGCATGAATGGAGGGGAGGGGTGGTGGTGGTGGTGTGAGTTGATGGTTGGAGGTCAGACTGTGGGACATACCACCTCAGACACACACCCATTCTTTGTGTTTATAACGAAGCAAGACCTTTATGAGTGGACTGCAATGTGATGATCGTGACATGTGGCATGGGTGAGAGGTAACCATGACGACTGTTGGAAGAACCAAGTTTGTTGCGTGTGCAAGTGTGCGAGTTCAAATAATTAATGAGTAACTAATGAATTAACACAGGATGGTAGCATAGCTAGCTATTCGTCCTGGTTTCCACTAGTGGAGGTATTTAATAATCTAAGTATTTAATTCAACTGTGAAATGATTTCTGCAGCTTCACAGACAAACATCCATTCTAAACTCTCAACTGAAACCTCATACTTTGATTGATAAATAAAATATGCTTAGCTTCTTATATATATTATATTTGAGCTTTCACCCAGTGGATTCTGATTTCATGCTACCATCCTTTCAAATAAAAGGCAGTGACAATGAGGCAAACAGAGATCCCCATGGCAGATGAGTCAGTCCTGTCTGGTCGCTAGTGAGGGAAAAGTTGTCACAGCCCTACCTGACTGAGGGCTCGTCTTCTTGGCGGCCTTCTCCTTCTTGAACTTGGGCACTATGCGGAACATGCTGCTGCGACTGTTCCTCTTGCCGTAACCCAGAGAGTGGTCCTGGTACATAAGCACAGTCAACCTACAGCCTTTCATTTAGCTACTCAGCTCTCCCGTTACATGGAGCCATGTTACACTGAACACATACAGTATATATGGGTGAAGAGGGCTTTAAGTGATGGGAGTAAAAACACAATGGTGGTAATGCTATACACGTCTTCATATATATATATATATATATATATATGTGTGTGTGTGAGTGTTTGCTGAGGCTGCTCACCTCTTCATCATTAGGCTGCAGTATGTGGTAGAGCCAGGGGATCTCTCCAGTTTGCCCAGTTCCAGCTCCACACTCTGCAGAGCACTGGACAGCTGGTCCTCTTCTGGCTGGTCCAGTTGCTGTAATTTGGGGAAAAACAAGAAGATATCAGCTACAGGCAAAAGTGAAAGAAAGTCATTTATATAACGATAAGGTCTTAATGATAACTCACCAGAGAGACTCGGCCCAGCAGCAGGGACTCTGTCTCGTTGTACAGAGCCTTGACGGTGCTGGCCACCTCGATGGCTGTGATTCTGGTCAGACTCTGGAAACGAGATACAACAGTTGTTTAGTATAATCTGACACATTGTACAACAAAAACAGCCATGAAAGCATACTCTATATCAGTGGTTCTCAACCTTTTTTCAGTGATGTACCCCCTGTGAAATATTTTTTCAGCCAAGTACCCCCTAACCAGTGCAAAATCTTTGGTTGAAAAAAAGATGTAACACACAGCGCTGTGCCATCAGTGTCTGATTTATTAAACTGTCAACACTGAAGATTGCATTGTGGCATTGAATTCAGTTCATGAACTTACACTTATATTTTATTGAATATTTATTAAATAACTATTTTGAAAGGATTTTTGAATGGATGCTAATTTTAAATATATTCTTTAAAAATCTCAAGTACCCCTGGAGTGCCTTCACGTACCCCCATTTGAGAACCACTGCTCTATATAACTGGTAGCTGTTTCTCGTTTTGAGCATTTGAATAGCTTCAGTCGAAAACTATTGCAGTCATAATCCTAGACTGTAAACAGGAAGTGGACAAAGTTACCGTGACTATTCCAATTGGTTTGTGGACTAATGTTTTAAAGGCCCGAATTCTTCATTTTGCCCGTCGCCATCATGTTTCTTTTTACCATAAGTGATATGAGAGGGTGGAGCTAAGTCCAATGTAACGCAGAATAAGCCATTTTTAGAGCGATCAAAATGCTACAATTAACTATCATGAGATGAAAACACTCTGTGAAAGGGTTAAAGTAATAAGAAGAAAACACAGACGACTCCCAGACTGGACAACGCTGTGATATCGACCTGTCAATCACAAGGTAGCCCCGCCCTAAAGCATACCCTGCTTTATGGTCTGTTTGACTCTAAATGGAGCATCATTTACTAAATGAACATCATGCTGTATTGAAGAAGACTTGAAACTAGAGATTGAGACCATAAACTCATGTTTACAATGTTTACTGAGGGAATAAATCAAGAGAGAAGTAGAGTCATTTTCTCATAGACTTCTATGCAATTTGCAGCGAGGAGTCTGATGGCCATTACAGAAAATGCAAATTTAAGGCACTTCCGCATCGGCTTCACACTTCCCGACTGGTAATAGTTAATGTGACACGTTCTAAAGGATACATCTGTTACAACATACACAGATAAATGTATCAATTCTTTGAAATGATTCATTCTAAACGCAGGTTTAAACTTGACTTCAAACCTAAAATGCAGCTACCATACAGCAACATCCCATTGCTCACAGTAGAATGAAAAAAACCTGATATGTTGTGACTTGTGTTGATGGCTTACCTCTGGGAACTTGGGGTGTGTTTTGTTGATGGCGTGAGACGAGGCATTAACAGCATGAGCCAGCTCCTGCTCTAAAAACCCGTTGGTCTTTGCAGCCTCGCATATCCTGTGATCAGACAAAAAATATATAAAAAATGATGCTTTAACATATATGTAAAGCCTGCGTGGCCTTCTAGAGTGAGACCTGATATTCATGGGAGTGCATGTTTTACCTCGTAATGAGCTCCTCTGCAGCTCGGGCGCACAACTGCACCATGCCGGCCTCCTCCTCTGTAGCCAGGTCCACAGACTGCTGCGGGTAGAGGTGAGGCCGCAAGGGAGGCTTGTCATACTTCAGCTTGTCCTCCCACGACTTCAACGTGTTCTCAAACGCCTGCGGGGGGGGGGGGGGAATCAAAAGATGAGTGCATGTCACGTAAAGCAAATCTTGCAAAGATTCGTCCATCTACTAAGACCCAACCTCCTCACTCCCCTCTTTCTCACCCGGTCTCTGGTGAGCATCTGGGCTCTGTTCTTGTGCTGGATCTTGATGACTCCGGGCGGTTGGATCCAGGCCTCACCGTCCACCTGGATAGGAACTCCCTCATCCCCCAGGATGGTAATCTTCACTGTTCGACACTGATCCGGGCAGAGAGGCACACATCACATATAAGATGAGATAAGATAAGACAAGATAATCCTTTATTAGTCCCACAGTGGGGAAATTTGCAGGATTACAGCAGCAGAGAGGATAGTGCAAACAAGAGACATAGTAAAAAAAACAAGATGAAAACAAGTATTATCAATAAGTAAGTAATAAGATAGCACAGATTTTTAATACTGCACAGATTAATATTGTCAGTTTTTTGGGATGTGCGGTCTACTGCGTATGTATTTTCTTTTCATATTGTGTGTTCTCACCTGTGCAATGCGGTGGTGTTGCAGTTTGATGACTCTGGACACGGCCATCTGCATGCTCCCGAACACAGCCACAACTTCCAGGATCTTATCGTCGAATGACGGCGCACAGAAGATCTGAACGGACAACGATGAACCAAACAATGAAACAATGCGTTCATCCGTTTCTCAAAACTTTACGACTTCCCTACCCTCTCTGTGGCACTG
The DNA here is from genome assembly GCF_027596085.1 of Anoplopoma fimbria. Classification (NCBI taxonomy): domain Eukaryota; kingdom Metazoa; phylum Chordata; class Actinopteri; order Perciformes; family Anoplopomatidae; genus Anoplopoma; species Anoplopoma fimbria. The sequence continues at coordinate 20,974,353 of NC_072464.1, read as the reverse complement.
AGTCCCAAATCCTTTTGTTTTTACGAAAGATGTACATTTAAAAAAAGCATTAGAAAGCATTAAAAAGCACTTCCTTAATATTATGCAGTAATTATGCAACTAATGTAATATGTGCTAACACTTTCTATGGCGCCAATTTCTATAATGCATTATGAACATAATGATAATGCATTATAATCTGCTTTTAGCTTTGTATAATTACAGATATAAGCACTCATAAATATTCATAATGCTTTCTAAAATAATTAAACACATTATGAAGCTCACTGTTTTTTTTCCTGTAGGGATTATAGTGTAAAATATTTCTCATAGTTGTAATATATTTAAATCTTTTTTATAATGTATTATAATTTGATTATTAGTCACTCTAATTGTTTGCTTTAAGTGAAGTAAAAATTAATTTTACAATGTTTTGTGTGTTGATCGTGCATAGATTTAATTATCTTCTTTACACTTGACTTAAAACATACAATGATCACTTGGAGTAACTTATAATATCATTAAACCAGTGGTTATAATATATTATAATCACAAATAAAATAAATAAATTGTTGCCACAATATTGGTTAGAAATATTGCAATAAGATTATATCCTTAAATGATTTATCTGAGTCTCAGGCAAAAAAGGAATAATCTATAGCAGGATACATTTATTGTTTATTTGAGTGTTTTCATGGAATTTGTTGACAATGAAAGAAATATAAAATATCACCACCCTTATCCTTTAATACATATTGTGAGCCCATATATCTGTCCTTCTTCTATTATTGTAAAAAGCTGCCTCAAAGGAGACAGTTTGCCTTGTCAGCTCCGTTTAGCTGCAGCCTGACTGAGAAATGAATTGTTTCTGAAAGGAGAGGCTCCCGACAAGTCTGGTATTGATCTCTGCCTGCAAACTGCCCGTGAAAAGGTCAAAGCAATGAGGAGTCAGCATCTGCCCGACTACATAGAGAGGAATCAGCAAAAAAAGAAGAAATGCTGCATATTAAACATTTCGCTAAGATTAAACCATCAAACAACATGATCTGACGCGTTGTCATGTGTGGCCTTGGTCACTAGATGGAAACCAAAACACATTCAGCAAAGCGTTCTGTTCTGCACCTTCTGCAGGTGTAGAGGAGGCAACATGTTGATCTGTGAAAGCAACATATCTCTATTTATCATCAGTGTTTGGTACCAATTATGTGTATCTTTAACTCTATTTTCATATAAACTCACTCTCTGTTTTATAGTGAAGCTACAGGTCAGCTGCAATGTGTCAATAAACATATGATTAAACCACAAAACAGGTAGATTTGTTTGAGACTAACATACAATTTAAATGATGGTGTGTGTGTGTGTGTGTGTGTGTGTGTGTGTGTGTGTGTGTGCGTGTGTGTGTGTGTGTGTGTGTGTTAGTATGTGTGTGTGCAATAACTAAATGTCCTCTCCCTGCTTCCTCCGCTCCAGCAAAACAGTTACATAACGCCAAATGCACATACTGTATGTGTGTCCAAGGGTAAACTCTGCAGGGGCTCACCAAGGGGTGTGTGTGTGTGTGTGTGTGTGTGTGTGTGTGTGTGTGTGTGTGTGTGTGTGTGTGTGTGTGTGTGTGTGTGTGTGTGTGTGTGTGTGTGTGTGTGTGTGGGTGGGTGCGTTAGCGTGCAAACTGACTCTAATCCCTCAGCAGCCCTTGTACTCTGGGCCTTAAACAAACAAGCACAAATATCTCTCCAACCATCCCTCCCCCTGCACCTCCAGGCTATGGGGGCCATGTTAAACCAGGATCCAGGCGGACTTTCCATATTTAACAAACAGAGAAAACGAGAGGTGGAACAGTGAGAGGTGCAGAGTTGATCCAGTGGGTCCGGCCAGTTGCTGACATTGGCTTGAGGAGCTAAAAAATAAATAAAAAGACCCTCCCCTTTTCCTCCCTTAAGGTGATCCGAGTCGCCCAACAAGGGCTTCCGGCCAGATGTAACATTACACAGAGTTCCTCTAGTGTTCTGTGAAGTGTACTCACATCATCCTCCTTGGTGCCGCCCCAGAAGTTGGTCCCGCCCGCGTAGCTGGGAATGTTTAACACTGCGATCCCCTGAAGGCTGGGCAGGGGGATGTACTGGCCGTCACACTGGGAAAGAGAAATAATAAACGAGCGGACTAGTAAGTGAATGTGTGTCTATCGGAGAAATTCAAGAAGTCTGCAGGTTTCATGAAAATACAAATCTAATCGGACGTTGCATTGGCAAGAATCTGGCAATGCATTATGTATCATGATACAGGGGTCAAGATTCAATATACCGCGATGTATTGCAATACTCTAAGCAAGACCATACATTGTGTTTTTTTAAATCTAATTTTAAAAGTATACAGAACACGCCAACATTTGCATAAAATCGGAGCAGAAAAAGTTAGCTTTGGTTATGCAATCATAAACAGTGGGATCTACATTTCCATTTATCACAGTCCAACATCACAACACAAATCTTTGCATGTAAACTACAAATTAATAGTGTTTTTGAGAAATGATACAGTAGCACAAAACATAATATCGCGCTATTCAGTGTATCAATATTTGTCTTATATCCCTAAAATCGAATATATTTTAATACCCTTTGTTGCCACCTGTATTTCACTTTAAGTCCAATTTCACAGCAAAAGCAAAGAGCCATAAATCGGTAAAAAAAAAAAGACCAATTCTTGTTGAACATAATCAAATTTCTGAAGTATGAATGGCATTCAATCCTGAAAACCCAGATGTCCAAGCAGATTGCCATATTTTGTACTTAAATATAGTCTCACAAAACCAGCAGACTATTTCAGCTCTATTTTTCGGGACTTTATATTGGGAGGACATCAGTTCATGACTCTCCTGCATCTGACCAGATCAACACACGATTCACTGGGCTGTAAGTGTTATTTTTCTCTTTTGTAATTCTCAGACTGGAGAACAGCGTGACAGCGGGCAGCTGTGCTGCAGACGTTGTTTCTCCTGAACAGTCCAAATCAGTCTCTGAATAAATTTGAGGTGAGAAACAAGCCGTGCAGTTGCGGAATCATGCTTCCTCTCACATCTGCAACACTTGGAGGTTAAATAGCATTTCGAGAAGAGACTCTCGAGAAGTGGCGAGCAACATCTTCGACTAAATCACTCCCCACTGTCTGCAGATTGGTGCCTTCAGCTGCCCGGGTGGACAGATTTATAGTAGATGTCGTTTCCTTTACACTAAAGTTTTATAGTAAATCGTGCAAGATGTCGTCTGTACATACGGCACCACTTTTTCAGGCTCTTTAAGTAAAAGCAAATGTTCTCCGCTACTCCTCCCTTTCTCACCTCTAGCTGGACCTTCTGCTCCAGGTTCTTGTATGTTCTCTGCAGAAGCTCCTTTGTGCCCAAAACGCCATACCACATCATGTTCTTGGTGCGACTCCTATATGGGAATTAAAAGAATGATTTTTTTTATAGCCACAGATGGAGTGCAGTTATAAACCACCCAGATACAAGTAAAGTGTTTCTCACTCAATAAAATGATATATGCATTAGCAATGGGGATTATATTTACTTTTTTGAGAGCAGAGGGGGAGATATACAGTTCAAAAGGGTTGACAAAAGAACTAAAAAGATCATAAAACCTTAAAAGAATGATTTTTTTTTTATAGCCCACAGATGGAAGGAGTGCAGTTATAAACCACCCAGATACAAGAAAGTGTTTCTCACTCAATAAAATGATATATGCATTAGCAATGGGGATTATATTTACTTTTTTGAGAGTCAGAACAGGCAATATCATCTTGACTTATCATAATAAGTATGTAGTATATGATGATGAATACACTTCAATCATAAGTTAAGCTCTTTAAATATAAATGTAAGCTAAGAGATGGCTTAGAGATGACAGAAATGTGTCCCACCTGCATTTCTCTGGATGCTCCTCCCGCTTGTTGTTGAACTCCAGGGAGATCTTGGCGTCCAGGCCGATGCCGAAGTAGTTGTTCATTACACACTTCTCCATGTAGCCCTCTCTGGGTGGGGAAAACAAAATATATCAAGGACAAAATGACACAGATATGATGGATACAGATTTACACACACGAATGGTCAGAGAGAGAATGACAGATACTCAAACAGTGACGGAGACGGGAGGAGACACGCAACGAGAAAACGCCGCTTACAGTGAGTCGAGGTCGGGGTCGATGAACGGCGTGGCACCAAAGGGGTCGATGTTAGCCAGCAGCATCTTGCTAATGATGGAGCTGCCAGCGATGGAGGCAGCCAGACCCGCCCGCAAGCCTGCGCACACACACACACACACACACACACACACACACATCTGTCACATGAGGCTGAGCTGAAATATCCAAATGACCCCGTCCGTGTGTGTTTTGTTAAGGTCATTTGAATGAAGTGAAATAGAAATCGTGGCGTTTACCGGGGCAGATGATGCGCGTGTTGAGTACGGGGAGGTTCTCCTTGCTGGTGGTGAAGGGGGTGATGGTGAAGGAGCTGTAGGACTGGGTGCTGCGACTCACTCTCCTCTCCGTGGGAGAACAGGGACTCTTAGCAGCTGGAGACAGAAAGAAATATGAATTTTAATATGTTTCTGGTTCATAACTCTTGGTTCCTTGGGGCGAAACACAATAGAGGGTACACACAATGACATCATTTTTTAATGTGATGCCACCCTCTCATCCCACCAGGGGGCATAACAAAAACTCGCCCCATCTGCTATGAGTGGGTACGGCTGCCATATTGGGAAGAAAACAAAGACATATTTTAAAAAGTAAAAGCCATCTTTGGCAATAATTAGTGAAGCGTTAACCCACCAGAAATAACAGGACTTTTATTCTAGCTTTCAGAATAAAAGCACGTAATTAATAAAAGGCAATTTGTATTAAGTAATCTAATTTTTAAAAGAAAATCTTGGGATTTTACAGTGAAAAAAAAGCTTCTTAAGGATTAAGTGTACGTGAGTATTTTGACATATTTGTGTGTAGTATTTGCTGTTTGGACTCAATATTTGCATTGTTGTTGCTGTGCATGTACCAAGCTGGATTTTTCAGCCACTAAAAAACAAATGTATTGTAATGCTATTTTATTTAAGGAAGACATACAGCTGTGTGTATATATATATATATATATATATATATATATATATATATATATGTGCATAAATATAAACACAAATATGTGCAATATCAGTGTAATATGCAAGGTAAATTAGGAAAAAATCAATAAAGAAATTCTCATTTAGAAATGTGCGTGCTTAGTTAGGTGTCACAGCACTCCCGAGTAAGAAAAGCTTCACGCTGCTGCTCTTCTTTTTAGCTCTCAGCTGTTTTTCCATGTGAATGCACGATGACAGCCTCTGAACATGGCGTGTTTGCCACATAGCATCATCACTGCTCATGTTGACCCCACGTGAATCCTCCGTGGGGCAACAAACACATGCAAGATCGGGCTGAGATTTACTGAAACACGGATTTAACAACCCCTTCTGTTCATGCTGATTGTTTTTTTTTTTTTTAATTTGTGTCCAGGTCAGGAAGGAGTAAGGAGGCGATTGGTAGGAAACAAGGAGAGGACACAAAGCAGAGGGTTTGACTGATACCTCCTCGTCTTCCAATGACTGGAAAATGTGTGGAAGGAAGGAAGCCGCCTTATGATAAACAGGAAGAACTTCTGCCCCGAAGACAATAACACATCCTGTGGCCGTCGCACACACACACACACACACACACACACACACACACACACACACACACACACACACACACACACACACACACACACACACACACACACACACACACACACACACACACACACACACACACACACACACTCACACAGAGGCACAATAGACGTTCACACACGTGCGTGCATCCACATACAAAGCTGCCTATACTACACAGATTAAGACACATAAACAGGCTTTATGGTTGTCCCGCAGCCGCAGTTTCAACAGGTTCAATCATTTATTATTTAAAAAAGTTCTCCGTAACCGTTGTGGAGACTGAAGATGGAGAGACAAACAGCTTGGTTTGGTGCATGAGGTGGAATATGACAGGAGAGCAGGGTTTCTCTGTGTGCGCTTTTAGCCCTAATCCTCCAGTTTATTTATGACAGGAAACATGATTTGCGTCAGCAGCACTTTTCTTTTTCCATTAGCTGTGTGTCTGGTTTTCTCTGTGGTGGAACATACACAAGGGGGCGACATTTAAATCCTGTGTGATCTCCTATTGCACCAATTCACTTCACAAAGTAGAGAATAATCTTAAAAGCTTTGTGTTTACAAGTAAGAGGAGGGAAATACTGTTTTATAGAACTTTGTCTATGTTTGCCTAAATTATGGGAATAGCAATCTTTCCTTTTCTCACGAGAAAAAAGAGGGAAGGAATGTGTTTTAACACATCGGCAATTTCTACAGAGTTATCTTCTTAAAATAGGCGTCAACCACTAATGAATTAAAATATCTGTTAAGTGACTGAGAACAATGCCAAAGTGGGCAATGTGGGACACTTGGAAAATCAAAGAGGCAAGGCTGGACAGGTTAAGTGTTTTTTGGAAATGGCCCAGGATGAAAGTGCATCAGTGAAGAGCTGGATTTGTCAGGAACTTATAAGAAATGTAATGATATGATTTTGTATTTATTTAAGGAAGATATACATCTGTGTGTGTGTACACAAAGATGTGCCATATCAGTGTAATATGCAAGGTAAATTGGGAAGAAATCCATAAAAAAAAATCCTTATTTAGAAATGTGCGTGCTAAGTTAGGTGTCACAGCGCTCCTGAGTAAGAAAAGATTCACGTTGCCTCTCTTCTTTTTGGCTTTCAGCTAAAATCAATGAGGCTAGGCTGGACAGGTTAAGTGTTTCTTTTGGAAATGTCCCAGGATGAAAGTGCATCAGTGAGGAGTGGGTAAAAAAGTTTGCAGGACATATAAGTCAGAGATTTGAGACGGGGCCAAAGAAGAAGCAGCAGAAGCAGCAGCAGCAGCACTTACATGTCACAGCTTCCAGCTCCTTGGTGTCCTCGTCCTTCTCGTTGTCCCTGTTCTCCTCCTCGTTGTCCTTCCTGAACTCCACAGGAGACGGCAGCTCGGTGTCCTCTGTATGGGAGTTCTGCTCGTCCACCACTACACAGACAGGAGGGATAAAAAAAGACGATAAGAAACAAGGTTTCAAAACGTATTACAATATCAGAATCAGAAACAGCTTTATTGACCAGGTATGCTTACACATGTGGTTACTTGTGCTCACTAATACACAGAAACAGACAAATAAACAAAAAATCAAGGAGGTCCAAGAAGAAAAAAGGATAAACATTAACTATTTTGCATTTTATATTAGAAATATAAAATGCAAAAGTATATATATGAACACAAAAACACAATAAACAACGACAATGAAATGTAGATAAAGTGCAAATATGCAGAGTGCAAAGCTGCTTAAATAAATATGTAAACATTTTGAATTTAAAGTTACCGGGTTATTGCACATGGATTTGTACCAGACAGAGGATGAATGATTAATTGTTCATGAGAGTGACGGCCATAGGAAAAAACATGAAACATGAAATTGTACTTAATTTATTTCTATCACATTAAAAGTTGTTTAAAATAGTTTCAGGATGGTTTTGCCTCCATAACATCTCAGTATCTGGTACCTCTCTCGGCCTGTTCTATGATCTGTCTCAGGGCTTTCTTCAGGCTGTTGGCCCGGAGCATCATCTGCTCCCTGCTCTTAAACAGCTGGTGTGGAGCTCCTCGTCCTCCCTTCTCCGTCTCCTCCTCCTCCATCTTCTCCTTCAGCTCCGTCAGGCTCTCCTCGCTGGCCTCCTCCTCTTCCTCCTCCTCCTCCTGCTCTTCCTCCACGATGGGAGGAGTGGAGTGGGGGAGGAGTGAAGGTAGAGCCTGGGACTCTGAGTTGAGTGTCTGAAGGAGGGAGTCCAGTTTCTCATTCAGGATGGCACACTGGGGGAAACAAACAGAGGATGGATGTAGATCCGTGGCAGCATTCAGAGGAAATGTAAAGTCGAGGATGTGGTTAGTGATGGATGTTCACTGCGTTGTTTTTGAGGCTTACTTTGAGAGACATGGTGTCGCACTCCTCCGTGTTGTCTGAACTTTTTTCGTAGGCTTTCCCCACTTTGGCAACAAAATCCTTCACTGTTTCACACAGGATCCTAAAAAAAACAGGAAGGAAACATTAGTGAAAGCTGTTATTAAATTATGACGAACAAAAGATGAAATGATGAGAGATCTGATTGACTTTCCCAATTTTAGCATTTTGTGCTGTCCTATCTCATTTTCTATTCTGTAAACTTATTATATTTGATCATGTATCTAATTGTTTTTTACTTTTCTATATCATTACTTATTGTGTGCATGTTAATATTACTTCCAATACAAATACAAATTGCTATATACACTGTATATATGCCATAAGTATATAAAGCAACCTGTTATATTAATCATTAAACACTTATTTAAGCACCCTTTGCACTCTGCACCATTGGACTGTTGTCTTACTGTCAATTTAAAGTAAAGTCGAGTCATTTCAAGTGTTGATTGTAAAAAGAAATGTTTTCTTTTTATGAAGGCACTTGTAAATGACAAGGTAGTACAAAATGTAAAACCATACTTTGGTGTTTTATGTTTACCTCTTTACTTAAGATTAAACTTTTTTTTTTTCTTTTTTTACAAAATGTACAAAAACACTGGCAACAAGGAAGATCTTGGGTAGTTAATAATGAGAATAAATATGAAACAAAATTTTAATCATACCCTCTTAACTTGAAATCTGGTTTGAATTGACATCAAGCACTATGTCTTATATATATATAATAAATATAAACAAAAATATATATATATATCACCTATAAGATTTGTACTAGCATTTTACACACCTGTGTCTAAGTCTAAGTCTTGTCAAGTGCATATTATACATTTGTGATGGGACCATGTTGGTTAAAAAAAACTGTTGTTGTTGAAATGTCATGCTTTGTGCTGGTGTGTTAAAAACACGTACTTGGCGGAGGAGATGACCACAGAGTTCTGCTCAGAGTTGAGGATCTTGGTGAGGTGAGCAGCTACTGAGTCTTCGTAGGATGAAATGTGAAACTGGAGAGAAAACAGGCGTTGAGAAAATACATGATTTGCACCGAGCATTATATTTTAAAGCAGATTTCTCTCTTCAGTGCTTAAAACTTGAGAACATTTTAGAACAGTACGTCATGAGAAAATTCATTTTCCTTTTATCAATTTTTTGAACCAGAGCTGAGGTGAAGTTGACACCAAAGTGTCAGGCACTATTTCCAGCCTGAGCTCAGCTACCTCCTCCTCCTCCTCCTCCTCCTCCTCCTCCTCCTCCTCCTCCTCCTCCTCCTCCTCCTCCTCTCGTTTGTCTGGGAGCCCCGCTGGGTCTGATTGTGTCTACCGATGCGTGTGAATATCTGTCAGCTCCTGTGAGTACCTGGCAGTCGTCGGTTCCCTCAGGCGTGGTGGGGCAGCTGTGTTTGGGCGGGATCTTAATCTCGTAGGTCATGATGCTCCAGCGGTCCAGCATCTTGGTGCTGGCCCTCTCCAACTTCTCCAGGATCTGGGGCAGCTGGGTGTCGTCGTCGCACGAGGGGCCCCATCCCAGAACCCGGGCCAGATCGTTGCCCGTGCCCAAGGGCAGCACCCCCAGCTGGCACTGAAAACACACACGCAGAGGGTTTTTATTTGGCATCCGGGGAATTCATCCCTGCTGCAAATCAAAATGAGGTCTCTGTGTGTGTGTGTGTGTGTGTGTGTGTGTGTGTGTGTGTGTGTGTGTGTGTGTGTGTGTGTGTGTGTGTGTGTGTGTGTGTGTGTGTGTGTGTGTGTGTGTGCATGTGTGTGTATAATGAGTGCATGTTTTTATGTAAGCTGGCCAGGAGCAAAGTCAAAAAGCTCAACTGGCACACTGGCCAAAAACACATCGCATCTACCTAATATGTTATATATTTAGAATCTAGGTGAAATAAATGACCGTCATACACACATCACAATACTTCAGTTTATTTACAGTACCTGTTTGTGAAGATTGAGTTTGTCGATCTCTGAGAGGACCCAGCCCACGCTCCCATCGCCTCCACACACCAGGATCCGGAAGTTGTCGAACTTCTGAAACAGGCGCAGACTGACAAAAACACACGCACACTTATTCACTTAATCTATAGGATCATCTTGTAACAATGGCAAACATTACTCTGGAATGCAGTCCATGCGTGTATCTGGGAGGAGCGGTTTGTTTTCCTCACCCTAGGTGCGGCCCACCATTGACCAGGTCAAAGACTTGAGCCGGGTTGAGGAGCTGCTTGAAGCGTCGGAGGAATTTCACCCCCTGGTTGTCTCCACTTTTGGAGTTGACGAAGACCAGGAGGGGACTGGCACACGATGGGGGACAGGTGGCCTTCCAGAAGCCTGAGGGGAAAGGGCGACAGAAAGGGAGAAATGTGAATATGTGGTGGATGCTTTGAGCACTACAAACTACATTTTTATTTGAATAACCTGCGTGGCTTGGAGGTAAGCAAAGGACTATGTTTTTGTGCTATTTGACTAAATTGTAGTGTCTCTTGTGTGTCATCCATCCTCTGTCCTGAGAGGGGGATCCCTCCTTCGTTGCTCTTCTTGTCTAACTTGTGTTTCCAAGTTAGACATTTTTCTTACTAAAATCTAGGGTATAAGGCTGGTTTGTGGCCAAACTGTTGCCCACAGCCTGTTTTTAAATGGCCTGCAGTGAAGTTTTAAAAATAAACTAGAATATGCCTTAAGCATATTTCTGATACATTTCTAATAAATGTACATTGCACACCATAATTTAAACAATATATGTAGACTAAACTGTGTGAAATGATATATATATATAAATATATAATATATCATTTTATTTATATATTTATTTTAGTTTTATATTGTTTATTTCACCTAGCTCAGTGGCTGTCCCTGTCAGTTTTAAACAACCTCATCTCAGTCTCAGTGTGCGCTCAGACTGAGTGTAATAATGCATGGGAGAGCAGCACATGACCAAAACACGTGTTTAGCTTCCTAGCAGAGCGCGAACACACACACACACACACACACACACACACACACACACACACACACACACACACACACACACACACACACACACACACACACACACGCACACACACACACACACACGCACACACACACACACACACTCACACTCATGAGCTTACACATACACACATTCATATACACTAATCTGTGGGAGGTAATGCAACAAGAGGTTTCTCTGTTTGCAGCATAATCTGTGCACCCCCACTGTGTTGACAGCTCCCCCGCATATGAGGTCTTCCACCATGTGTGTGTGTGTGTGTGTGTGTGTGTGTGTGTGCTCCCCCATCTCCTTCCCCCCCCTCGCATCCTCCTTCACGTCTTCCTTCTGCTCTCTAATCTTTCTGTCTACACTCTTCGATTTTTTCTCTCTCTCTCTCTCTCTCTATCTCTCTCTCTGGGATGTTGTCAGTAACGGATGGCTAGAGGGAGGGTTGGGTGGAAGAGAGAGGAGGGAGGGTTGATGGGTGGGTGGGTGGAAGAGAAGGAGAGAGGAAGGGAGGGGAGTCACAACGCTCCAGCACGTGCTACAGTCTGCCCCTCAGCCAATTACAACTAAACTCCCCCTCTTCCCAGCCTGCATTTGGGCATGAGGGGGTCCTGGAACGTGAGGAGATGCGCAGCGAGTTAAGGACAGAGAGAGAGAGAAAGAGAGAGAGAGAGAGAGAGAGAGAGAGAGAGAGAGAGAGATGAAGGGTATGTCGCATTTATTCCTTGCCCCTTCTTTTTTGTGCTTTTTCCCCTCCTCCTTTCATCTGGATTCCCCATCCTCCCTTTCTCTGCCTCTCTTTTATCCTTCTACCAATTAGCCAATGCCAGCTTTTCACAGGCTGTGTGTGTGTGTGTGTGTGTGTGTGTGTGTGTGTGTGTGTGTGTGTGTGTGTGTGTGTGTGTGTGTGTGTGTGTGTGCATGTTAGACCCAGCCATTGGCTTCCGCAACAGTAATTCAATCACACACGCTTATCTGAGTCTGTCTCACAGGTGCTGATCTCCATCTAAAATGGGTTTAGTGCAGGCTCTGGTAGGCACACACACACACACACACACACACACACACACACACACACACACACACACACACACACACACACACACACACACACACACACACACACACACACACACACACACATAGAAAACAGAGTTGTCATGTATGAACAAAGAAATACAGACAACACACACATACTATGTTGAACAGAGAACCTGAAGGGAGCCTCAGGGGGATTTTCAGCCATCTGCAGAGCTCCTCTCCTTCTGCGTGCTTTTATGAAATATTACACGATGACCAATATGTGTGTCCATTTTGACAGAAGGTTAGGATTTATCTAATTAGGATTCTTCTCTCACACACATCTTGCCTGACGATGCTGATTTATTTCAAGCCTTCACAGAGGTGTGTGCGGTCCTGTCATATAGGGGCTATTTTTAACCACGTCGCCATACAAGAAGCTGGCAATTTCCTGGAACAAATACCAGTGGTTGGTCTCATACTGTGTAATATGACTAACAGGAAGTGAGTACGAAAGTACGGATTTGGTTGGGAGACCAATAACACAAAGAGAGAAAAATGAAATTGTTTGTTTTTCTGTTTTCCAGCACATGTTCCAGCGGTTTACAGGATAAGTGGGGTTGTGGGAAAAAGAGACATTTTCTGTGCATGAGAGGATATGAATCATCACACTCTCCATCTCCTCCACTCTGCCACCGTCCTTCCTTAGTGACAGAGCAGAAGGTCAAAGTTCAGAGGGAAGACATCGCCCGACTAAATGGGGTGATATCTCAACTGTTCATCTCTGAAATGTAACGATTGCTCAAAGTGTAGTCTGGCATTAACCTCTGACCGTTTGAGTGCGTCGGCGCGATTGCATTGTATATGTGTGTGCGTGTGTGTGTGTGTATGTGGGGGTATAGCCTACCATCGGAGTCGATGCTGTTGAGAGCCGTGGGGGGGATGATGGAGACTTTGCACTGACCCAGAGGACACTTGCGAGGGTACAGGTCCATACAGGCTGTGTGCACCTAGAAGAAACAACAGCAAATACTATGGATCAATTTAAGAAAGACTGAATCATCTTCTCCCTCATGTACATGTACAACAGCAATGAAGTAATTCCCCTGGGGTAGTGCAATTTAAAAGAAACATACCAATAAATGAATAAATTAAGATTTTTTTCCCCTTCTAGATTAATGGTTTATTTAACATCTGGCTGAGGGAAAACAGTGGAAAATGTGTTGAAAGGCTGCTGCTGAAGGCTTGTTTTTCTCCAGTACCATCCATCTATTTTTTTACAATCACAGTTGAGTCATTTGAAATACAAGACTATCAACAAGTCACACTCAAAGCTGAGACGATGCTCTTTGTTGTCTTAAATATCTGGATAATGATTCAAACAGTCGTCTTCTTGTTTCATCTTAATCCTGTTTAAATGTAATCTAACAGGGGGCAAATTGAGCATCATGCACGTGCGACAGATGATGTCTTACCATAGCTTTGCACCAGAGGCAGCGCCAGTCCTGCAGCCTCAGCACGCTGCCACATGTCTTATCACACACGGCACACTTGGCACTGACAGGCAGGTTGCCTTCCAACCACTGGTGAGGCATGGCAATCTGGAGGTTCAACACAACACACAGTTCAAGAACATGGGAACACTTTACGCTCTCTACTTTTATCTTTTTATGTCTTCTAGGGGGCACTTTTCTCTATTTCCACTGGCTATGAATCCATTATCCATTAGTATGAAAAAGCTAAGTCAAAATGCATTAATTTTAACACACTTTGCATTATTATGTAATAGAAAATAAAAATGCCTGTCTTCTTATGGATATACAATACAAGGTAGTGTTTCAGTATTTTCCCAGAAGCCTCCAGAACTTCATTTTAAACCATCACAGGTAACAAACTCTCCACAAAAAACATCTGCAGCTCCTAAAAGCAGCTATTTCTTAACAAGCAAACTTACCCCATCCTCATCCTCAATAATATCCTTCCCTATGGAAGCCAGGGTCGTCCATTTACAGTTGTTGGTGGCTCTGACAGCGCAGCGTTTGTGGGCTTTGAATTTGCACACTGAAAAACACAAAGTCAATACACATGCTGTATCAGTCTGTTGGTGATTTCCACTTTAGAATGACTCAGCAGCTTCATATTGTAGCACGTTATTAGACAGGGCTTGAGTATTGTGATGTCTTCTTTTGTGATGCTGTATTGATTTTGAATTAATGGTTTACATGCAAAGATTTGAGGCAGACAGTGGTTGAGATTGCACCAAAAGTAGTGCTATGATGTGGATGTGACATGGACTGTGATTTATGCAGATGTTGATCCCACTGTTCTGATTGCATAAAAAAGTAAACTTCTTAATTTCATATTTTATGCATAAGGTGGTGTTTTTTTTATACTACGACAAATCAAGATACAAAATCATAATCCACAGATTCTTCCCAATACACAGCCCTTAAATTAGATGGATGCAGTATAATATAAATTTTGATATAGTAAATGGTTACGAATAGTTCATCATTCCTCAAATGCAAAATATCACAGATTTCTACATTTTCTTTTCTTCACAGGCAGTGAAACGCTGGACACTGATGCATTATTCAGAAACAGACACGCCCCACACAGCACGGTGTTCTAATGAATCAAGCCCTAATGAGATGTCAGTGGGTGTAATTACTATCCTCCCTGAGCCCTTACATATCTGACAGATGGAAGCAAAACTTAGCTCCACGTCACAGATCTCAACCCATTCATCTGCAACCACCAACTGGAAGCCTACAGCCCAGGGTAAGTAAGATCTTAACCCTGGACCACACAGGACAGGTCGATCATCCATATTCCAATCTTTGTTTCCATCCCATTTACATTTTATTTTAACCCTAAGAGACCCACGTTTGCGTTTGTCTTTTGAAGTAGTGTCTTTTGGTTTGGCGCCTAATCAAATGTTGAAAGTTAAGATAATATAAGGGCTTAGAACATTATAATGGAAGTATATGATTGCCATTCCTTTAATCAATAATGACATCTAGTTGTTGCAGTCATTTTTGGGTTGATACCATTTACTTAGCCAAAACTTGGTACAAGATTTAACCATTTTGACGCCTTGAAATTTGATTTAAAAAAAGGTTGAAACTAGCAAATTTCAAGAAACTTAAACAAAAACAGTAGTCTAATCTGCTTTCTTGCCCAAAGTTAGATGAGAAGATGAAATACTTTAGCTTAGCACAAAGACTGGAAGCAGGGCTGAACAGCTAGCCTGGCTCTGTCTAAAGGTAAACAGAAATCAAACTACCAGCATCTCTGAAGCTCTCATGTTTTTTTATTCTGTGTGGCCCTTTAAGTCACAGAAGGTTGAGAACCCCTGCTTTATGCTAAGCTAAGCTAAGCTAAGCTAAGCTAAGCTAAGCTAACTGTCTCCTGGCTCCAGTTTGGTATTTAACAGACATGAGAGTGGTATCAATCTTCTCATCTAACTCTCAGCAAGAAACCAGAAAAGCATATAATCCAAAATTGTACAACTATTCCTTTCAAATAGTTGAAGTAACAGAATAATACCAAAAGACAAACAGACATCCTGCTGTATCTGAGTCGTTAACAGAGTGACTTGTAAAATCATTAATATCTGCCCATCCGTCATTCACTGAGTATGTACGAGGAGCTAGCCGCTGTAACGCCGGGAAAAGCACTCACAACGTTTCACACATTTGACTTTAATGCAGTTAATGCAGGTTGTTCTGACTAAGAAACACAAGAGTGAAAGGCAAATAGAGCCCGGCCGGCTCCTATGAAGATGTAGACACAGATGGAGATTGCTCTCTTGTCTTTTTTCTCCATTAAGGATGAGGCACTTAGCAGACTCATGAATAATGTCCGTACTCTGGGGAACTTTGCTTCCAGCCACCCCACCCATACACACACCCACACACACACACACACACACACACACACACACACACACACACACACACACACACCCACACCATACACACACACACACACACACACACACACACACACACACACACACACACACACACACACGCAGACACATAATATTGTCATTAGGAAGTCGATGCAGATATACAAACTCAAGTCAGAGTCATATCCGGGAGCAACAATTGATGTTTCAATTTAGTCTACTGCTAAATGCTGTTAGGGAGCATTAGCAGAACATTAACAGGATTCAGAGGACATGATACCACAGCCTGTTAATGGCCGGGCCAGGCCCTGAGCATTTACACAAGCAGACATGAGGAAAACATTGTGTGAGGGGTGAGTGAGTGTTTGTGTGAGGGGTGAAACAGAGACAGAAGTGAATGTCTGTGTGTGTGTGTGTGTGTGTGTGTGTGTGTGTGTGTGTGTGTGTGTGTGTGTGTGTGTGTGTGTGTGTGTGTGTGTGTGTGTGTGTGTGTGTGTGTGTGGCTAGGTAGCACAAATCAATCCCAACCGACCGCCATGCTCAGGAAATCGAACGGGAAATTTAAGCCGCGTAATTGCTGTGAAACTGGCTGCTCTCCACGTTTAATAGAGAAACTCTTTTGCTCTATTTTGTCTTTTTTTTTTTTCTTCTCTTCTCTCCTTCTTTGTGTCGTTCTCACATTCTGGTTCTCATTCTCACTGTCTCTCATTTTGCCCGGAGGCAGACATCAGATGGCGCCAATTGGGTTGTACTGAACAACTTCTGTGTCCAACTTTTTTCCAACGTTGCCATTATACATAGGTAGGTAGGAATGATCTTCTGCAGGTCCAATACAACAGATATTCAGTTTAGTCTCTTGTTTAGTGAAGGAGTTTGAACAAAGAGGTGAATGAACGTACCAGGGTTTCCAATTCTGGCAGTTGTAGCGCATACTTTTTACTTTTAGCGCTTTCTACTTTTAGCTGCCCTCACAAAGTATGTACTGTTGCATGTAGTATGCATTCAATTTGGGAAAAACTACTTCATTATAACATTGCACCTTGAAATTCTTTGACCCTCTTGCTCGTCGTGCATGTGCTGTGCAGAGGATTGTGGGTCTGAAAAGCCAGAAAAGTATGCATTCTGCACAATGTGACCAGATGCAATGGGACATCCTGGTATTTTTTGCATACTGCATTTGACATGCTATGTATTGGGACATACTAAATCTATGGTAGTTTGGGTATTGGAACGAGTGTGGGTGCTCCCTCTACCTGTGCCCTCCTCTTCCTGTCACCTTTGCCCCTACATATACAACCCTGTGCATCAAATAACAGCCACCACATGTCCAAAAATAATACTGCAAGGTGCATTTAATCAAAATATCACATGCCAACAAAATTGCTCCTGCAGTTCATCTATCGCTTAACTATTAAATGTGATAATAAATCTAAAGAAATGTCAGAGGGAATCTTTATGAGACCGATATATAGTTTGTGTCCACTGTAAACCACGGCTCCCTGTTTTGTAATGAAAGCCCTGCAAACCCCAGTTGCATCTTCCTAATGTTTGTTGTAGAGCGGGATAAGCCGATTTAGATCACAAGGGTTTGATGCTGCTCTAATGACTCTCCATCGCTCTTTTTTCTTTTGCTCTCTGTTCTGGTTGTGAGAGGGGGAAGCATTGTAGAGGATAACGAGCGCCGAGTGGAGAGGCTCTTAGGGACTTCACACGTACCCGCCAAACCAAGCACACATGTACACACACACACACACACACACACACACACACACACACACACACACACACACACACACACACACACACACACACACACACACACACACACACACACACACACACACACACACACACATGCAAGGTTGAACTGTCTGAGACGTGCACGTGCTCACAGGGAGCATTAGCCAAATTAGAAAGGGAGGATATGCAGATGGTGCTCGTTAAGGTCTGCTGCCTGTCACTGACACTTTACACCAGCTAAAAAAAAACGCAAGAAAAAGACGCCCCCCCCCCCGCCCTCTTAGCAATCCACTTCAGCGTTCTTTCACAGATGAGGTGAGGACATGTGGCTTCGTTCACAGGATCTGTTATCAGCACCAATTATTTTTTTCCCAGCGTTATGGTTAAATTGGAGATTTGCGAGAAATGAAATTCAGAAATAGCGTGAGTCAACGCCTTTTCTGACACACACACACACACACAGTATGACACAAAAAAAGAAAAAGCATATGGATAGAGACTGGGCCGCCAGCGTCAGTTCACTGACCGGCTCTTTTCACTCCCCTCTGCTTCAAGCTAACAGTTTGATGGGCATCCCACAACGAGAGCATTTCAAAGCCTGCAGGCTGGCTCCGGTTTATCCAATCTGCTCCACTTAGGCAGACATTTGAACAAAGAGTTTTTCTCACTTCAATGACTCACAAGTCATCATACACCTTCCTAAAGACCTGCCAACTCCGAGGCTTGGACTGCCAAATGATCTGTTTCAAACGCTACAGTGTGTCTGATCTTTAAACAGAGAGTAGGAAGTTCACCCATGAGCCAGTGATGAGATGAAGAAATGAGCGAGAGGCCAAGAAAACACTGTGTGTACACTTATCCAACAAACTAATTTAGGCATTCACGTGTTTTTGACGGTAAGCATGTGCCACCTACCTTCGCAGGAGAGGCCGTGAGACGTGACCCCGGACAGGCTGTCTTTGCAGACGTTGCAGAAGGTGGGCCGGGCGTGGGAGCAGGCGTACCAGTTGTGCATCCCTGAGAAATGTTCCACATTAAACTGTGCCGTCTGGCAAAGGAGAGGTTAAAACAGGTTGGCAGCACTGGGATGACAGTCACAGAAAGGCAAGCACAGTGCACTACATCATCATGATAAGAAAATAAAAAAATACAATATATCTATTGTGCAGCAGGGCTCAATAATAAGGCTTGTTCAGGGGCTAGTAAAATGCCACGTCGGGCTAGTAAATCTAGTAAAATGGTATAAAAGATATTTATTTTCTGGAATTATATAAAAACACATTTTTATTTTCCACAGCTGATGCTGAGGATGAGTAGTGTTCTGAATGGTTTAATTAAATAAAGATTAAATATCACAATTAACTAAAGTCTTTGTTGTTTTTTGATAACAGCTAATACATTTAAAAAAAAAAAGTTAAATATAGGAAAGTAAAAATCTATTTCAGGCAAGTAGATTTTGATTTATTTCTTATTTGCCTGACCGGGCAAAAACATTAACATGGATCCCTGCTGTTGACTTTATTAAAAATGATTAAATATTACAGTTACTGGCTGTTTTCATTATAATTACAAGCATAAAAAAAGAATTCAACATGAACAATAAGAACAAACATTTGTCCACCTGTTTCCAGCGTTAGACACAAGTCAACACCTTCTCACATTCAGTCCATTCATCCCTTGTGTGTTAGCTTTTCCCCCCTTAATCATAATAAGTCCCCCTTAAGGTCTGGTCCTGGTGCCATAAAGGATCCTTAAGGATCCACTAAGAAAGCAAACGGCTGGACGTGCATCAGGACTCCACGGGAGAGAAACCCCCTCTGCTAGCAGACCGTCATTAGAGTGACTCTGCTGCCCCATGGTTTTTACAAAAGCAACACCTGCTCAGGGAAATTGGATGCTTCTATACATTAGCGTGTGGAGGGAGTCCACTGTGGGCGTCTGCAGTAGTCGACCCGGACCCTGCATCCAGGTTGTGTTTTCATAAGTAGGATTTGTAACAGGTGCTCATGAACTGGGACATCTTACAGTGCTACATAAGAAAGCCCAGTTATTAAAAAACAAGCTGTTGTGTTGACTTCTTGGCTTTTGTGTGAGTGTGTGTGTGTGTGTTCGTTTGTGTGTGCACACGTGTGTGTACCCGGAGCTCTGGGGGTGCTGCTGCATTGCAGTGCAGGAAAGGGGGTGAGGGATGGGGTCTTATATAAGATTTCCCTCCCAAATCAAAGGCTTTAAGATGCAGTACTGCCGTCTTCCTGCTCTCCCCCTTTCTCCCCCTCGCTGTCAACACACAGCACAGACTCTTATTCCTCCCGCATCGTTCGCTGACTGAGGAATATTATACACAGTGACTGTCTGTCTGTTTGATGGAAGGAGATGCACATACATAGACATTGGCTGTTTTTTTTTTTGTTTTTTTTTTTAATCTTCCAGAAACACTGCCCTGGATTAAAAGAAGATAAGCATTAAACAGTGTTGCTGCTTCCTATTTATGTGTTATCAAGTGAGCCATAAGAGGTTAAAAAAACAAAACAAAATCGGACATGTGCTGTGTGATGGACAGTATGTGTCTGTTTTTTGTGTGTGTGAGCGCACACCCAGTTGCGATGCTGATGATACTGTGTGTGCGTGTGTGTGTGTGTGCGTGTGTGTCCTTTACTGTCCGCTGGTGCTTTAGGGCTCTGAATCTCAACATTAAGAGTGTGTTGCTTCTGCATTAGCAACTTCTTGGATCCCCCCAGTTGCCTTCAGGGTGCTTAATATCGGGCCACACAACATGCAACTCTTATTCTGCACTACTCTGCACACACTGATCTGGACTTGTCACATTTTCTTTTGCACCAACAGGATACATTTACTGATAGGAGCATCCTCTGGTGGGAAGAATTTGGTAAAAAACTGAAATATCGTTTGCAAAATCTCCAAAAGAGGATATGCCTAAACACAGATTTATTGTTCCAGATGTCCCTCCTCCATCTCTTCATCCTCCTACCCGCCACACACACACACACACACACACACACACACACACACACACACACACACACACACACACACACACACACACACACACACACACACACAAACTCTCACAGATCTGTTGATTTGGAGGGAAAAAAAGGGTCTCCTTACCTCGTAATGTTCTCTGGACTGGACGGACTTCAGCGAACTGATCCAGTCCTCCATCTCTTTCCTGTTCTCCGCACAGAGGATGAGCCTACGGAACGGGGTGATCACCTGGAAGGGGGGAGAGAGCGAGGGGATGAGTGAGCAGGGGTGAGAGAGTGAGGCGGATAAACTGTGGCTTAAAAACGAGAGCGGGAGAGAGCGACGACTTCCACCAGTGGCTTCATCCTCAGCCCGCGGAGCCACTGAGAGGAGAGAGCGATCGGCTCCGTCTTTAAGGGAGGATGAGAAGCCCCCTCCGTCCTTCTTTCATCCTCCCTCCCTCCCTCTCTCTCTCTCTCTCTCTCTCATTAACTCTAGCTCACTCATCTACCAACACCTTCTTGAGTTAGTTTTTTCCTTTTTTTCTCTCTCTCTCTCTCTCTCTCCTCTCGACCCTCTCTCGCTCTTAGCTCTTCACGTTGCCTGAGGCAGATATGTGCTGAAAGGCGAAGCGCCTCAGAAAAAAAGCCTAAGAGCTCATCTCCCCCCCTCTGCCCCCCCCCCTCGTACTGTCCTCCCTCTCTGTGCGAGTGTGTGCATGTGTGTTTAAGCCCTGTCTCCCTGTAGATAACCCTACAGACAGACAGCACCCTTTCAACAACCCCATCACTTATTCATGCTCCCTCATCTCTTCTTTCGAACTCAACGTGTCCCTTATGTTATCTCGATTCACCTCAGAGAGAGAGAGAGAGAGAGAAGTGAGGCTGAATGCATGCCCACACACACACACACACACACACACACACACACACACACACACACACACACACACACACACACTAATAGAGGACAATATCACGCTACTCAATATTCATCTCCCAGCAGTGATGCTGATGTTTCCTTCCCTTCCTGATGAATGCTATGTACGATTAGTTTTACGCCAGTCACACTTGGCCCAGATGTTCTCTCTGAATTTGAAAGAAGTTTAAAAACAGCTTGTTGTTGTATGATTTGAGTGGATTGTCTCATCAGACATGAAATTGCTGGGGGGAAAAAATTGCAACCATTTTAATGATTTTAATAAGAAAAACAGATACTTAAAGGTCTGCTGTGTAGGATTTAACTAGAGGTGAGGTTTTAGATTGCAGCCTACTGAGATTTCTCCCGTGTGCAAAGTGTGTAGGAGCGCTACGGTGTCCCCATTTAGAGCCAGTGTTTGGTTTGTCCGTTCTGGGCTACTGTAGAAACATGGCCGCCAGCTCCGTGAAAAAACGATTAAACACCAAAGCAAAAAATACTTCTTAATATTATATTATAACTAATTTCTGCCAATAGATGCTACACACTGTTCCTTTAATTGAATGTTTTAGCTAAAAAAAGGTGTGACAAACAGAACTCTGCTGAACTTTTCTCTGGTGTTGAAGTGCAGCTGAACAGAGATTTTCTCTAAAGTGACATTTTAATTTAATGCAATATTTTTTTTTACTGCAGTCACTGAAGTGTTTTTTATTATCTGAACTATTAGTAAGGACAGAAAAAGTTTATTCTTCACTGTTTAATCTTTCCTGCATTTTGATAAAACAGAGCCTCTTTTATATCTGCTTTTCTCCGATATAAAAAAAAACGGCCCTTCTGTAAATAAAGTCAAATATATTTTCCATGTTTGGGATTGTTTGAATAAGCATACATTTTTGTGAATGAAAATGTGAAATTGTTGGAGTGTATTGGTCTGTTTATTGTCGGTATCTATGTGAGCTGCACACAGTTTGTTGTGTTTCTTCTTCTCCTACAAATTGCTCATTGATTTTTCTACACGCCCTTTCAGACCAACTATCCTCCATCATTTGAAGCCATACATTCAGCTGCAGCGGTGGTTTTGTTGTATTCTTGAATCCATTTTAGCAATAATTGGATAAATGTCTTACTGTGCAATCTACACATCCTGTAGACCGACCGCACATCCGTCAGTCAAAGAATAAAATGGAGTGAAAAGGAAATTGTATTGTCCTTCCCGTGAAGGATTCGGTGACAAAGTCAATCTTCAAACGGAGATTCTCCTCCACGCCCCTCTCACCTTCTGTCTGCCTGTTTTAGACCAGCAGCACCTGAGGCTCTAACAAGGTGTGGAAAACAGCAGGTGCACAACAAACACCAGTGCACGTGTGTGTGTGTGTGTGTGTGTGTGTGTGTGTGTGTGTGTGTGTGTGTGTGTGTGTGTGTGTGTGTGTGTGTGTGTGTGTGTGTGTGTGTGCACAAGTGTATTGTGCATGTTGGGGCGTTTAGGATGCATCTGCTGTAAGACTGCTTTTCTTTCTGCATGACGGTCACTGTTGCAGGCCAACCATCTGGTTTACGGTCACATGTTGCCATCAGACAAAACTAAGATGGAATATGATATGTACACCCAGAACTGAAGTACAGTAAGAATGTTATTTAGAGAAAAATATTGCATCTGAACTACTAAATCCATTACATGCAACAGCTTCCTCCAAGGTCAGCGCTGTCACGACAGTTTGCAAGTGGCGAAGAATGCAGATTCTTGTGTCAAAGTTTAACAAAAACAGCAATTTTAGAATTTGCTTTGTCTTCTTAAGCACATTGATTGTGACGATTCCACTTAAATCAATTGATTTTGGTCAAAATTTTTGCTGTTTTAAATTTGGTCTGTGTATTGAATGGCCTGTCAATCAACTTGAAAGTGATAACAGCCTCTGATCACATGTTTTTTATTCAAATGGTGGGTTTTCCATTTAGTTTTTTACCACAGATTTTTACATCGACATGTCATTTTATAATGGTCAAATACATTTTCTGCATTAATAATAAAATGTGTGACAACCAGCTGTAGCCCTCACAGCTTATTCTACTGTTTCAAAAGCAAAAAAAGAGAGAAAATGTCCCGTTTAAATTGAGAATGTCAGAATCAGATTATATTTTGTGAGGCTGACAGAGATATCTCTGTGGGGAACTCGCTGACCAACAGTTTCACTAAATGCATATTTTTTCCCACAATGAATAGACCTTCCATTTATCATAGTTTGT
>NC_072464.1:20925455-20945455 GCF_027596085.1 Anoplopoma fimbria | reverse complement strand
TAGTTAGCTTAGCGTAACAAAAAGACTGGAAAACAGGGGGTAACAGCTAGCTTGGCTCTATCCAAAAATAACAAAATCTGCCTGCTGGAGGGTTTTTTTTGCGCTATTACTTTTCTATTTCTTCGTAATTTCTTTTTATTTCCTTGTCAAGAAAAGGTTAGACACATAACTCCCTGTTTTAACACTTTTTATAGGACATAAACCAGGGTTCAGCAACCTTTTTGGTTGTGCCAATTTAAGTGCCAATTTAAATGTTCTTGTTTATCAGTGTGCCATATCAACATTAACACAAAGTTTAATTATGTCACTGTATCAAAATTTAAATCTGTACTTATAAATGAGAGCGAGAAGGCTGCCATCCACATTTCAGTTGAAATCATTAACCCTTCCAGCCTTCCAACAATCTTGTTCATCAGCAATAACCTTATCACATTCTGCTCGGAGGGCTTTGATAACTAGCCTATATGGAAAGACATTAATCAAACTGAAACAGGCTGCACCACTGCCAATGCTGTGGCAGAAGTTATTTGGTATGGGGATTAGAGGGGACTTTCCAATTTCTATAAAACTCTCTTGCACACTTATTGCTAGCGTGCCATTGCTTTCATACCATGTTCTACCATTGGCATGCGAGCCTGAGTTTGCCTAAAATGCCCCAAAAAATATATTTTTTAATCAGTGAGCTTTAGAGCAGAGGGTGGGCAGATTCTGTTCCCTTCAGAAGGGCCAAGCTTAGCTGTTTCTGGTCTTTATGCTAAGCTAAGCTAATGGTTGATGGCTCTAGCTTTATATGAGAATAGTAATGATCTTTTCATCTAACTCTCCGCCAGAAAGAAAATAAGTTAATTACCCAAAATGTTGAAATGTTCCAACACAAAACCAAACCACGGCTTCCATTGTTACCTCATTCTTACTCATCTCTCAGGCCATGACACAATCATTTCAGCAGATCAGGATGTCATCTCTGATCTACTGAAATGATTGTGTCAAGGCAAATGTATTGCACTTGAAAAAAAAGTGTCAACTTCTGAATATATTTATCATAACTCTGCACCACAGTGACATGGGGATCTAGATTGTGAAACTAGCTGTTATTACACTCTCACTTCTCAACACATGCCTCTGTGTGGGTGTTTGGGTGGTAAGACTGCAAGATGAACTCACTGTGAAGCTGTTGTTGACATTCTTCGTGCTGGACTCTGCAACGCTGGCGTCCGACAGGTCCACCTCGTCAAAGATAAGGGACTGCAGAGAAGAGGAGGTGTGGAGAGGGAGAATAGAGGAAGAGGACACAAGAGAATTAGCCTTTAAGACAATGTTTTAAACAGAGGTTTGAATTTAGCTTATTGTAACTTATGCTAGAGTATGAAGAGAGCTGTGATTGGCTGTGAAAGAAATGTCTTGTCATGACCGCAGCAAAGCAGGCCGTAAATGAACAGGTACGACTTCTCAGAACTAAATGGAAGCTACTGCAAAACCATGAAAGTGCAGCATTTATAAATGCAAGAAATATGATCCAGATATCAAATATGTAACCAACATTTTTTTCAGATAATGCACCACTTCCCAAATAACTCTAATGGTTGGAAAACAGCACTTAATGAGCGCAATCTATCCACTGTTACGTAGTAAAAATAAAGGAAACAAAAAATGTGCATTCCTCTCAGCTTTTGCAGAGGTCATTATTAAAAACATTTGGTAGGTTATGTTTTATGATGGGGATATTAAAACTAAAACTCGTCTTGGCGTCGTCGTCTTGTAATAAACACCGTCATAAACCCCTTCAGACCTAAATATTTTCCACTTATTACCCAAACCCAAGCTTGTTATGTTTTTATATTTCATATTTGAGTGTATAGTGTAGCTGTGAAATGAGAAAGTCGGCCAAAACCAAGCACCACCCACCGGCCAGAGCAACTGACCATTTAACAGCTGAATAGAACACTAAGACATGTTGGAAACAGTTGAGGCAATAAAAAGGCCACTCAGTTACATAATCCTGATTCATATTTGATAAGCGGTTCCTAGTTTGACAGTTTGATCGTAGTTCACAAGCTTTCACAAGCAGTAATAAACAGCTGCGGTTCTGGTCGGATGCTTTTCTTCGGGCTCGATGGAAAGTTGTTAATGCCATTAGGAGAACTAAAGGAGGCAGAGTATCTGTCTCATGTACTACTGTCAGGATAAAGTGATAGTTTGACCATATTTGAGAACAATATATCTTTTATAAAAGTTACTAACTGCAGCTTTAACACAAAACATAATACTCATATGGGTTTTTGGGGTTGACTTTATTTGGAAGCATTTCAAACAAAATGTAATCTTCTCCTAAAAGAACTTGAGCTGCATTTCTGTCACCAAAAGAAACCTACCTGAACTGATATTTCCTTTTACTCCAGATCTCTGGTACCATGCAGGCAAAGAAAACTCTCCACTATGTCTGCTCTTCTTTGAAGTCAGTGATACAATATGTGTCACCTCTGAATCTAATCAAATTTTTCACATCTGAAATTGAATATAACAGCTTGTGCCTTTTGCAGAAAATATATATCTGATCTCTCAATTTACAAACTGGCTCGGTCCTCACAGAATTCTCCTCATATCCTGAATCAAGAACAACATTTCTGCAATTTCTTCATTTATGACAGCCTATTCTAAAAGTGAAAGAGTATGAAAGGCCTTGGCTTCATGACTTTAAACATTTAAACTGATATCATATCAGTTGTAAAAAAAAACACGTTTTAGGACGGAAATGGTTTGCGCAAACCTTCATCAGACTCCTTTTTATGTTATTCATTCAACTCTTTATAAAAAAATCCTGTGTTACTTCAAACAAAAGCATTTTATGGTACAATTCTTTTCAAGAGAAAGTCAAATTAAAGAAGGTTAACTTAATGTTTTGTGTACCATGCTTGTCTTCTGTCATGCCTCAAAATGTATAAGTCAGATCTGGGCATTAATTGGTTACCGGGGAAATTAAGAATTTAAAAAAAGTACAGTTTTATTGGCTGGAATCAATTCATATTTGATTGATTGAAGCGGATGGGTTGGGCTATTAAAGTGTGGAGGAAAAGCTGATGGCTCTGGTCAAGAACAAAGAGTCCAGTTTCTTTCTGGCTCTCTGAAAGATCCATCTGCCGGCACTATAAACCTTCGCTGTTGTGAGGATTTCCCTCCTCCGTTTCCTTTGTTTTGACTCTGTACCTAAATGAGAAACAAGACAGTGGATGCTGATGTGCCTTATTGGATTTCTATATGGCGGCGGAGGAGCTGGAGCCGGCTCTAAGCGATACAGCCAGCAGACAGACAGAGAGAGAGGAGAGCCAGAGACTACAAACAGGAACACGATATCCTAACAGAGCTGTGATGCGTAAGGCACGCAGCTGAGCTCTTAAAGGGCCGCGGGCCAAAAAACCCATGCCGTCAAAGGAATGCCCTCTGACTCTGTGTGTGTGTGTGTGTGTGTGTGTGTGTGTGTGTGTGTGTGTGTGTGTGTGTGTGTGTGTGTGTGTGTGTGTGTGTGTGTGGGAGTGAGCTGCTGCAGCTGTCAGAGGGAATGCCCAGTCAACGACGCTCTCTCCAGGCCTGGCTGAAGAGGGACACCAGCCAACGCTGACTATGTGTGCGTGTGTGTGTGTGTGTGTGTGTGTGTGTGTGTGTGTGTGTGTGTGTGTGTGTGTGTGTGTGTGTGTGTGTGTGTGTGTGTGTGTGTGTGTTTATGTGTGTGTAGAGGGAGCATGTGTCCCAGCACTTCCACATATGCCCTGAAGTGCGTGTGAATGTGTTCGAGGAGTGTCAGCCAAGAGGGCGTAAGTATGAACACACATGCCACACACACACACACACACACACACACACACACACACACACACACACACACACACACACACACACACACACACACACACACACACACACACACACACACACACACACACACACACACACACTGCACCCCCTTTGTCACAGCGCTCTTGGCTGCTCTACCATTGAATCACATCTGCGTATGTATGTGGGCGATAACTTTCTATGGTTCTTTTAACACACTTCTTCTCCCCTCCCCATCAATCACAACACCACTAGCCCAACACACACACACACACACACACATACCACACACACACACACACACACACACCACACACGCACACACACGCTCCTCTGTCTTGAGGGAAGCTGTAATGAAAGCTGACAGTGAATGGTGGACAAAGACAAGCGTCCAGACCCTCTGTTACCCATAGATCCAGCGGCTGCATCTCAACAAGCCTCCTTTCCTCCTCTGATTTCCTCTCTCCTTCGTTTTACACCCTTGAGGCCTTATCATATAGTTTACCATTGTTTCTAGGAGAGAGGAGAGGGGAGTAGCTAATAGGACAGGCTGAGATGTAGCCTCCCTGATGGATCGATGAGGAGGTCAGGCTTCCTAAGCACAGGGCAGCACAGACAGCCAGGCCACCTCGGAGACACCGGAGTGGATGGACATGTGGAGAAATGGGCACTTATCTATAGAGGCAGACGTCCCTGTCTGGCCATGAGAGAACACACTCACTTGTAAGGTTCCAGTCGTAAGTTACTCATCCTTACCGAAGAAGATAAAGTATATATATATATATATATATATATATATATATATATATATATATATATATATTTACTTTGTTTGAGTTCTTCCACCATGGCCATCGAGAGACTTTAAGCTGCGAGGGCATATATACAAAGTGCATTCATGTCATATAGTGATAAAGAAGTTCTGGAAAATTCCTCCAAAAAGTTGGGATGCATGGAACAAATCTGTCCGATGTCCGATTGAACCCGTTTATTTTGCTACCATAATAATATTTCTACATGTTAAGATATTAAACCTAACTTGACCCAGTACTTCCATATGGCATGAATGCAGCACTATCATAGGTATAGGTAGAATGGTTAGGCTGTCGTGGTGGATCTGGACCCTGGCTGTGCTGTGCTGACCCGAATTCTCACTAGGCCCTCCTCAGATCCGCTGGCGCCCAGAGGTGGAGGGGAGTGTCGTGCGCCCGTCCAGCACACGGCCAGAACGCGCCAGCACACGCGGCTCCTGGACACTCTGCGCAGCGCCCGCTCCTGCCAGTGCGCCAGGGCACTGCCAGACTAGTGCGCGTTGCAGACACACACACATATAAACACACATACACCCATGTTCGAGACCAGGAAGATTAGAAGCAAAGGGGAAAGAGACGTCAACAAGAGTAAAAAAGTCCTTAAAATACTTTAGATTTTAGTTAAAACTATAGTTGAAAGGAAGAGGGAAAAATGTGATGGTCGGAAATGAATTGAAGTGATTAAGGGAAATAAAGGATAAAAGGAATTTTGATCAGGAAATGATCAACATCAGAAAGTATCATTCTACAAAAGTGAGCGAGATGGATTACGGTAAATATGGGAATATATGAAACTACAACTAGCAGCAGCAGGTTAACATAGCTTGGCATAAATGCTGCAAACAGCTAGTCTGTCTCCGTCCAAAGGTTAAAAAATATGCCTACCAGCATAAGCCTACTAAAGCTCACTAATTAAAACGTTATATCACTGGGCCCGGACCAGTTGCTAGGCAACCAGCAGAAGATCCAGGAAGCAACTGGTCCTGGCCACATAGTTTTTTTCTATAACGTGGTACTTAGTGAGCTTCACCCGTGCTTTGAAATCTTTGGACGGAGCCAGGCTAGCAGCTTCCCCCCCTTGTGCTATGCTAAGCTAACTGGCTGCAGGCTCGGACTACAAGCGACCATTCTACAACAGACGTCATCAAAATTATGAATTGCAACAGAAGTGGCTTTTTACCGCAGCAATCCAGGCGATTTAGCAAGCTTTAAACATTTAATTAAAACTGGTACAATCATCACAATGTCTGTTTTTTTGCACATTCGGTTGTCTGGATCGATATTCAAACAGCCAACTCAAGCTTATTAGAATTTTGACTGGATCACAAGCGTTTCAGAGCAACAGGTGTTTCAATTCAATAAGTGACCGTGTTAAGTGGTGACTTTTAGCTGAGTGCGTCCCTGGTTGCTTGTGGTAACTTATAGTTGGCGTAGATAAGAAACACTGATGAGTCTGTATTCAAAATGGAGTGGTGGCTTTTACAAAGACAACTGCATGTTCTGTTTTTGTTTTCAACATGAGCAAACCACGGACGCAATCAACTGAGGGTCACCAGTTAAACTGAAACACAGGCGGCTCTGCTCATGTTTGTAGGTTTCTACACCAAATACATGTATATATCTGGCCACTTAATATTGGGGCCAATTGCTAATGTATTCTAACCACTCACTACAGAGTCAATTTGTTTCGGTTTCATTCGTGATATTTGGTATAGCTTGACATGCTATTATACTTCGTACTTATGTTGCCAAACCATGTGTGCACACTAACATACATTATCATGTTTTCAAATTCCAAAAGAGACTTTTTTTGTAAAGACATGAGAGTGGTATCAATCTCATCTGAGCCTCGGCAAAGAAGCTAATAAGCGTATTTCCAAAATAAATATTCCTTTTAGATGGTCTGCTAGTGTCTGAACCTGTGAAAGCTTTTTTCTCCACACATTAAAAAATATATATTTTTAGGAATAAGAGGAC
The DNA here is from genome assembly GCF_027596085.1 of Anoplopoma fimbria. Lineage (NCBI taxonomy): Eukaryota > Metazoa > Chordata > Actinopteri > Perciformes > Anoplopomatidae > Anoplopoma > Anoplopoma fimbria. Next base: position 20,938,838 of record NC_072464.1, on the reverse strand, counting down.
AAAAACTGAGGATAAACACTAAAAGGGAAGTTTGAGATTTTTCCATCTAATCCAATTTAATTCATAGACAGCTGACTTGAAAGCATTTATCCAGTTCGCTTGTGGCCACTCTAGTATGCGTGTTGAACCTGGACACACTAGCTGAGCTCACCTTGGCATCTTTGGCGTAGTAGAGCGTCCGGCCTCTCAGTTTGAAGTAACGCTTTTTCCACCTCTGGAACGAGCTGGTCTGTTTCAGCAACAATCCTTCCTTTATGCTCGTCTGGAGGGAGAAGACACACGAGAAAAGGAAAAATTGAAAACTGTTTTATGGTATAAGTGAAAGGTTTAATCAGAAAATAACACAAAATGTCAATCTTTCCTAGAGAGGCTGCATCTGGCTCTGATGCAGAACACCCTGTTGGCTTTATCTACAGGAAACAGTTAAGATAAAAAAGTGTGTACTGTTTATGTGTGTGTGTGTGTGAGAATCAGAGCGGCAATTTTATGCATGGGAGAAAAGGAATGGGCCAAAGAGTGGAGAAAAAAGGAAACCCATTACACACACACTCGTCATTTCTCTTAAGAGCTATAAACACACATCACTCTCACTCAACCCCTTTACCCTGGGCCAGAGAGAAAGAAAAAAAAAAAAGAACAACGGACGTAGAAGTAGAGAAAGAAAGTAAAAGAGAAATAAAGAGGGGGAGGAAAAAGGGCGAGGACGGCCTCCCATTGACTGCTTCTGCTGCCATCGGCCATCGGCTGAACTCAGAGGAACTCCTCTAAACACAAATATGTCTTCCACCGTCCAAGTTTGACAGTCTAAAAACAGACCCACATCGTCACGTAATCACCTCATGAATGTTCAACCGCACATCAGGAACGTTTTATGGTCGTTTTGAAAGCGAGGCGGAGGAGGAGGAGGAGGAGGAGGAGGAGGAGGAGAAAAACTCATTATAGTTACCAGAGGGTAAGAGACGGAGATGATAGGGATAAAAGGACTTAGAATTTCTACTTGAAAACAATGAAATTGTGCTTAGAGTTTAGCAGTCTGGAGTCTGAATTTTCATACAAACATGTATTTTTAGTATGCTTAAACAGTATGTGAAATCTTTACTATGTCCATCCCTTAGTATGGAACAAAAGTATGCAAACACTGGAGCCTGCAACACCATATATCCCACAATGCAATGCGGTTCATATCAGACAATGGCGAACAACTCTGTCATGTCAATAACGCTTGTATGTAAGTGTAGGTATAAGATTCCACTTTTGCTTGGTGCAATTGATTCTCACAAATGATCGTTCGGTCGCAAGAGGTCGGCACGAGTTACCATGGTTACGTGTCTCCAACCAGCAAGGATGCTCTCAGAAAGAGACGTAAGTATTACAGTTCTGTGTGTACTAAAAGATACAAACTCCTGTTTATTCAAACAAAGGTATGTTGAACGGTAGTACATGTGAGGTTTTGTGTGTGTACAATGGAGAAAAACTGTGATACAGCTTCTTTTTTTGCGGGAATAGACAGTGACTTTAGAAAAACCGAAAGACATATAAAGAAATAAGATTTTCCTGTCACCTATAGAGCCACCATGTGTGTGATTGTGTGTGTGTGTGTGTGTGTGTGTGTGTGTGTGTGTGTGTGTGTGTGTGTGTGTCACATCAAATCAAACCATGCATCTCTCTGTGCAGTAGAGACACCGTACACACACTCATCATCATTACGACCACCATCATCTTGCACGCATTAACACACACAAAACACACACGGGGCATACAGAGCAAATACAGTGAGACATGGAACAGTGGACATGGAAAAGATAAAAACACATACAAAAACACACACACACACTTACTCACACAGATGGAAATGCTGTGTGGAGGAACATAATTCTCTCTGGGCACACAGAGGAGAGGTGGGGCACACACACACACACACACACACACACACACACACACACACACACACACACACACACACACACACACACACACACACACACACACACACACACACACACACACACACACACACACACACACACACACACACACACACACACACACACACATATGTAGAGGCTATTTATAGCCAAGGAAGGCTGCTTTCTGAGGGGAGAATTACAAACAGAGACGGAGGCCTGAAGCTGACATCCTGCCCACCAGCTGTGTCAACTTAAACACTGAAAACACTGCTAGTACAGGCTACACACTGTATACACACTCTCTCCGGCCACAGTGGATGAAGCAGGCACACACAGAGCCGTAACGGGAGATCACATACTGCAAATGATGAAAAGAGTTGCATTAGTTGTGAAGTTTAAGTGTAACTTTCACTGCTTCACATCAGGAGTTCCTACAGGCTTGATTCACCCAAATTACAAAACAGATTTTTTCAATTACGCCTTGTGGTGAAGAGGCATGTGGGTGCAGCAGAATTACTTGCTAAAGTCTCATCATATATTTTTTTAGAGATTTCTGCCTCTACGGATAAACAAAAGAGGGGAATAAAAAATGGGAAAACTTGAGTCACAATAAAAAGAATGGTCTTTTGCATCAAAAAGTTTACTGAAGAAACTACAGATTGTCCAGAAAAGAGCAGCAAGACTAGTCCTACTTTTTCCGATAAATACTCATGGTTACCAGTATAGAAAAGGCTTGCCTTCATTCCTTACATTCTTTAGCAATAGAATTAGGTCCACTAAACCCAAGGTTTTACACAGTCGAATAACAAAATTTAGTGACTTTCAAAGTAAATGACTAAAACAGCAGATTAACACCAAATCATGTTACCTCTCCCAAAATCTAATGCCTCAAAAACAAAAGTGGTTTGTCAAACCATCAATCTTTGGAATATCTCCCCTCTTTACGTACGTCAATCCAAAACCAAATCCTCATTCGAATACCATTCAAGAATGAATTATTTAAGCAGCTGATCGATAGTCTAGTGTTTGTTGTGTATAATGGTTTGTTGTTGTTCTATAGTGATTCATAGACAAATTCAAAGACTACTTTATTAAAGCTGATGCAAGTGAATGTACCGCTTTCTTCATATAACACAAATAGAGGTGAACATGAGTTGAACATAAATGTGATGTTGTTTACATTATGTGTAAAATGAATATGATGATACTGGATTTGGGTCCCTTGGAAGATTAGCTGGTGCCCTTGCCATCAGATAATGGGGATCCTTTTTAATAAATGAATAAACAATTTATTGAAAAAAGAAGTAACAGATCTATTATAAAACATAGTTGCAGGCCTAGTTTCTAAAGTGTTTTCTCTTTCCAAAAAAGACAACTAGTTCCAATGAAAAGTCATCACAGTAAAATTCCTGGAATATCCTGACCTTGTTCCTGGAAATACATATTGATGTAAATTGTCTTTAAATTTTATTATTGCAACAGAAATGTAATTACTGTCAAATTAGTTGCATTGGGACAGGGGCATTAATCTCAGAGGCAGATACAGTATTTCAAAACCCTGCTCAATAAAATTAAACCAAAATATCTGCCTTGCTAAATACCACGAGAGGTAAGAGAAAACATGTGTGTGTTTTGGGGAAATTAAGGTGCAGTGATCCTTCAGAGGAGCACCGCAGCAATGTTGTGTTTCACTTTCATGAAGTCAGAATCAAAGCAGCACTGGCTGAGATATCTTTTGCTCCCTATATGTCAATCTCCAAAAACACAGGATCCGACACTTCCCATTATGCAACCTGTAACTTTTTCGCCAATCTGAGTAGTACTCCTAGTGAGAAGTGAATTGAAGTGGAGTGACCCTTTAAAACGTGACATATAGAAGATCCTTGATAGAAGTCGAGTGGGTCAATCTAAAAAAGTAAGGACGACTTTAAATTCACTTTATTGAAGGACTCGCGATTAAAATTAGACCTGTATCAACACAAATGTTCCCGTAAAGTTCATTAGTGTTGTCTGTTTGGACAGAGACGATGATTGAGGGGAAAAGAAAAACACAACAGGAAGAGGGCACACTGCAAATTCTCTGACACAGCTGTCTAGAATATGTTAATTCCCTGCTTCCCTTTCCTCAATCACGGCCTGAAGAACAAATTCCTGAGATGGATTAAGGTGGAATACCTAAATACTCGCTGCCCTATAAGGACTTTTAGTTGCTTCCCCGCAACAACAATCAAAGTGGGACTGAAATACAGCAGCATGGCGAATGAAGTCATCTCCTCATTTAAACATGTTGGGTTACCGGAGAAAACTGGAGGTTTAAGAGTTGTGGATGGATTAGTGAATAGTCAAGGGGTTCAAAGTGTCAGAGACCACGCTGGTCTTTAACTACAAAATGTCACTCAAAGAGACACGTACCACCCAGGAAGAGACTCAATTTGACCCCAAAAAAACTAAAAACAACTACAAAGATACACACAATGACTACAAAGACACCAAAACAGCTGCAAAGAGACTTTTGACAACTATGAAAAGGTGCAATGCTACCTCAAAGAGTTGCAAAATGACTAAAAACGACCAAACCAATAACAAGACAACTACAAAGAGATGCAAAACAACTTCAAAGAGATGCAAAACAACTTCAAAGAGATGGAAAACAACTTCAAAGAGACCTCAAATAGACTCAAAATAACTACATAGAGACACCAATCAACTACAAAGAGATGCAAAGAGATGCAAAAAGACTACAAAAAGACCAAAACAATTACAAGACAACAACAAAGAAATAAGTTGCAAAGAGACACAAAGAGACTCATGACGACTATGAAAAGATGCAAAACAACCTCAAAGAGATGGAAAATGACTTAAAAAGACCAAAACAACAACAAGACAACTACAAAGAGATGCAAAACAACCACAAAGAGATGCAAAACAGCAGTAAAGAGACCTCAAAGAGATTCAAAATGACTACAAAGAGACACCAATCAACTACAAAGAGATGAAAAAACAACTAAAAAAGACATAAACAATAACAACACTACTCCAAAGAGATGCAAAACAGCTGCAAAGACACACAAAGAGACTAATGACAACTGTGAGAAGGTGCAAAACAACCTTGAAGAGATGCAAAATGACTAAAATGAGACAAAAACAATTTCAAAACAACTACAAAGGGACACAAAACAACCACAGAGTGATGCTCAATGATTTCAAAGTGATGCTCAATGACTTGTGGGAAAGGTGGTGGGGCCTTTTGCATGTCTGTGCAGCCCATTGTCTCATAATCAGCCAATGTAAAGAGTGCGTTCAGTTTCTCATTTGAACAGAATTGCTATTTTAAGAAACATTGTTCATGGTTGCACACTCACATGGACGTATACACATATTTCAGGCCGTACGGCAGCTTGAACGACTAATCCGACCGTAATAGGAGGGAGCACAGAATGACTGAGAAGTTTAACAAAACACCTCATGACCGATTGAGACAAACACACACAGAGTGGGTAGCTGTGCTGTGTGCTTTAAGCTGATGGGGGAGTTGAGTCACTACACAGTAGAGTATGAGCTCTACTAGTGTTTCAGGGATTATACAGTATTTGAGAGTAAAATTTAAGAACTTTTCAAGCTCTTTCAAGGTACTTAAACCAAAAGTTTCCAGACTCTCAAAGCCTTTTTCATTATCTTAATTTTTACGATAAATGCAATTTACAAAAAATAAAGTTTACAGAAATATTGACTTTATATCTACAGCAATCAATATACTTTTTATTCATGGGACCAACTTTTTAAAAATAACAAACAATTGTAGACAGCAATTCACATAAGTCCTTATCTATGAATCACAAGAAGCACACATGTTATTTTGACTACGTAAACCAGTCGTTTCAAAGAGATTTTGCTGAGAACAAACACACATGTTAAATACTTTATAAATGAGACCAAATAAATGCATTTTTTTCTCTCTCATCAGTAAAACAAACAGAATCTACGCCAGTCTTTTATACTATATTCAATGTTAATAAGAAGCTACAACTATTAGAACAATACGAACATGCATGTGACTGAAAGGTCTCCTGCAGATATGAATTTTTATATAAAAGACTGTGGAAGAAATTTTGCAATTTTATAAAATATGGAAGGTTGTGTGGACGACTTGTGTGGAGTATATTAGAAATCAAGCATATTTCTGACCTTGAAAACATAACTGTTGAAATCAAGCATTTTACAAACTTTGTTCAAACCCTATAGTATTAACTTTAAGTATTATTTTTTTTATCTTCAGGGAAAACACACTGTTACCAACATCAGTGTACAGTGGTTGCTTTGTGTTTGACGTCATCTTCTGCAAACTGACATAAATTCCTCACGACCCTGTTTGGAATGACAACGACTGAGATTAAGTCTCGGTGCGAAAAAAGTCTCAGAATAGAAAGTTTCCGCCTCTGAACCGCCGAAGTCCCAGAAGTAGAACTTATTTCCTCTCTGCCCAGCCCGAGTGTCTTTTGCTCTAGTTGGATGTTCTATTTTCTATTTTGTCCCTCCTTGGCCTCCATAGTTCCTTTCCTTGTCTTCATCTCCTTCCTGTTGCCAAGTAGGCCAGAAGTGAGCTATAAATAGTCCCTCTGCTTGCCTCTGTGCACCGCTCTCCTCTCTTCTGCTAAATTGTGAGGCACAGAGCGAGTCCTGTGCCGGAGAGGAATGAGTAACCTGAGCCCCATGTACCTTACACCCACACTCTGCCTGGTCACTGACAGGGTGACACACACACACAGACCCTAAACAGAACACACACACACACACACACACAGAAAGACTTATACAATGAACAAAGGTACAGGCGGTTCAAATGAGTCCAGCAGCTGTGGTTGGTGGATAAGAGCAGAGCAGGAGTTCCCTTTGGAGGCTAAATGAAGTGAGCAGAGCAGAGCGGCGTCCTGTCTCTGACGATACCCAGACAAACAGTCAGTCAAACAGCTAATCCCCATCACTAGTTCACCCAGTGTGGGCCTCACCATCTATGAACTTAAGCTAAGGCTAACAATAGACTCCATTAAACTAATGGTTAAGTGTCTCTCTCTTACTTCTTTATAGCTCCAGATGCACTGTGTCCTAAACCAATTACCAGTCCCTTCTGGGCCTCACTGAGATTTCTATCTCATTAATCCGATAAAAAAAAAATTCCTCCTTGACTGTCGACCTCCTTCTTTGGTTAGCCTAAGTGTTTTAAGAGCAAAGGTTGAAGATTGTTAAAATGAAAAGCCTCAGAGAGTTAAGGGGCTGCTAAGATAGTCCTTAATATTAGGATTGTGAGTTGTAGTGATCCACTTCACTTGTCATCATTATTAGCATCAAATAACATCATGGTTGAAATTGGACCAATTATAAAAACCCTAAATCATTCAAGAAAATAGGAATATGAATAAGGGGGCAATCAATGATTATTTTTGTCATAGCTGAATCTTTTGTTTATCCCATTGATCAATCAGTTAATCACATAGACTAAAAAAGCAGAAAATTGTGAAAATTGTCAATCCAAGTGTCCTGAAGTCCGAGGTGCCGTCTTCAAATGTCTTACTTTATCAAGATATTCGGTTTAAAATGATATAAAACTGACACACATATTATCAAAATAGTTGCAGATCAATTTTCTGTCGAGAAACTACTTGATTAATCACCTAATCGTCACAGCTCTAGACATAAATATTAATTCCAAGAGTCTTCTGATGCTCTTAAAAATCCCTCTGAATGATTGTGGCAGTTTCATTCTTGTTATTCCTCTTCTGTATGACATTGTCTGTCAAATGCTCGATAGGTACTAAATCTGTACTCTGTTTAGGGATGTTTATGGTCAACTCAATTAAATCTAAGTGTGTGGTTCCTACAGGGGGTTGTGTTCCTATTTCTTGGCCAGATGCAGTGACTTACTGGAGTCTTGTGGTCACCGTGAGGTTGCCAGGCAACCGGCGGAGACTCCAACACTGAATGGATTAAATAAACAAGACAGGCTGGCGGATTTTCTTAACTTTGGGCAGAGCCAGAGAAGCTGTTTCCCTGTTTCTAGTCTTTCTGCTAAGCTAGGGTAACTGGCTGCAGCTTAACATTGGGCTATGGCAAAAATCTTCCAATACGTTTAAAGTAATTTCATATCTTGATAATAATATATATCATGATATAGAATGTTTTCTTGTAATTAAATAATTAATAGTTTATATGAAATGAAACCACATGGTGAAGTCAATTTTGTACATATACTCAAGTGACTTAAATACTATAATTGAAAAGTACTGATTCTTTATTTATTTAAAAGCTACATGGTGTAGCATGTAGGCGGATCTAAAAAATCAGAAATGGAATACAATATTTTAAGTATGTGTTCTTTAGTGAATCATTTCCTGAAAATAACAGTTGTTATTACGTTACCTTAGAATGAGCTGTTTTTACCTTCATACAAAGCCAGCCCTTTTCCCAGAGACGGCCTCCATGTTCCTACAGAAGCCCATAATCGGACAAACCAAAGACTGGTCACCATAATTCTCCAACAAGCTTAACACACTGGAGAAGTTGTAGTTGGTTGCAACCTGCAACCTCACCATAAGATTGCCCAATACTACACACTAGACCTCTAATTAAGATAACGAAAAACATATTTCCAGCTAGACACTGACTATGTTTACACTCTTGCACACTAAAACAGAGATACCAGATTAAGACAATAGTTTGATTTAACTACACTGGACTATTCCCATAAGCACAGTTCTTCAGCAAAACATGATACCATTGACGGATAAATATCATATTAAATGATCACCAAACCCTAGCCTTATATTAAACAGACACATATGAAAACAAAAAAGGATATTTCCTAAACTCAAAAAACTAATCCCTTTGGAATGACAACCAGCCTGAGGTTGATGTATGAGAGTCTTGGTCGTCCAAAGCTCTGAATCCCAAACATAAGGCCTCCACTAACGCTGCTGCTGAGGGAGCTTATGTTTGCTGTATGCTTATACAGAACCAGGATCTCACAGGACATATTCATCCGTGTCAGCTTGCTTGAAGAAAAAAAACAAAAAACTATCCCTGTCTGGCAATTTCAACTCATGACTGATAAGACTAAACTGCTGTGACCCAAATTGGTCCGTCCATAAAGAAGACTGCTTCCTTATCTGTCCTCAGTTTGTAGTGGGATGCTGACAGTCTGCTGAGAGAAGCCCCACTGTCCTCAGAATCATTCCATGGAGTCATTATCTGTTGTACCTCCATTACCGACTCATTTGTCATTCCTGAGTAAGACTGCAGTGCTTGTGGAGCCAGAACAATCAAGTCTTTTATGGACTAGCACTGAATCTCTCTCTCTTCATTTTCTTCCTCTCCTGTTGCTGTCTTTGCATATTTGTGCTCTCTGTTGGGTGTAATTGTAACTCTGTACCCTTCCTCCTCCAAAACTCCCACCACATGCTAAAATTTCACCGTGGTGATGGGAAAATTACCATCCAGTTGTTGGGAAAGGGGGTAATTCCCCCGCCTTTGATTTCCTTTGTGCAACTGGAGCACATATACAGCTAGTTATACGTGTGTCAAGTGGGCACAGGGGATGTAAAGTGATGTTGTTGAGGGGCCAGCAATTTACAAACAATCACCGGAAATTAGATTCAGCCACAGCTTTAGACAGAATAAGGACAAAAAACTTTGCATTTCTTCAGTGCCACATTGGATTATGCTGCATAATTATGTACAGTGACTATCTCTGCAAGCCGGAGCGTGAAACACCGACTGACAAAGTAGTAGGCGAGACCGATGCAGCAGAAGTAGAGATCCCCGTTACAGCATTGTGTTCCTTCAACCCTCGTTCCTTCAAACCATCATCATGTGGAAAATCTCCTGTTTAAGTATAGTCTAAGAGCAATCTTTCAGAAAAAAAGAAAAAAAAAAGGAGGAACAAGTGTTTGCCTAAGCATTCTAAATAGGAAGTACAAGTCATCTACGTGGGCAGAAAACCACAACACTTTGAGGAAGGCTTTGAGTACATGTTTCTCCTACTTAGGCTTAACTATTAGAGATATATGAAATCAAAAGGGCAACAATCAGCATTTGGATATTGTGTTATCTACCCAATGCTGCCATTTTAACCAGGTCACTCTCTCTTCTGGTTAAATAAACTTTAAACTGGCCCTATTATGCTATTTCCCGGGTGCATATTTTTATCTCCAGTTACAGTGACAACATGTTGACATGCGTTAATGCTCATAATCCTCCTTGTTTTTCTCATCCTGGCTGTCCTGCAGCACCTCTTCTCACCCTCTCTCTGAAACGCTCCGTTGTAGCGCTTGCTCCTCCCTCCAGAAAGCAAAGTCTGCTCTGATTGGTCAGCTAGCCCGCTCTGTTGTGATTGGTCAACGTTTCACATTTCAAAAAAACTCTTCCTCCTGAGCTTCAGCTCCGTCTCTGTCTTTTGTTGTTTGAGGGCCAAACTAGACGGAAGGAGTTTTACGTCACTTCTGTAACATTATGACCTCATAAAGTTACATTATGACCTCATAAAGTTACATTGTGACCTCATAAAGTTACAGAAGTGAAGGAGAGAATTCAATTGAGCCGTTTCAGGAGCTACTGAGGGGGAGGGTAACTCCTTTTAGGCGTGGACTTCAGGTTTTACACTCTACGGACCTTTTACATGTACAAAAATATATATAACACACTAAAGGAGAGGGACAAAGTGGAAAAGCAGAATAGGGCCACTTTAAATAAACAAAACAACATCCACCAATTGACTCAATCCAAAACTGAGACTCTGCAGCATTTAATCCAATATGTCTTCCTCGCTTCCCATAAATGTTAGTCACAGTGTGTCACTTCTTCCAATGCATGCGACAAGTGCACCGATGATGAATATTCTCTACAATGCCTCACCCAAAACCCCCGCCTAACTCAGCCCCAGCTACCTGATGTGGATTTATTTTAATGTCAGTCCCCCCGTGCAGCAGCAGGCTCCGGTATGCCATCAGCTCTGCTTTCAATCAAACGGCTACAGTATTAGTCACAAGTTTATAAGCTCTCCTCGGCGGCAACAACACACCCCTGAAAAGACAGAGAGGGGGCTGAGTGGAGATGACAGGAGAGAAGAGGAAAAGACTATTCCACCTCACATATTTGAACACTGCGTAGTCTGATTCAACCATGTTTTTGTGTGTTTTTTATGGCTAAAAATGCACTTACAATAATAGATATAGTGCATTTATGACATGATAGAGGAAGAGAGAAAGGACAGTGTTTTGGTGTCCATATGATAGAGCATCAGATTCCCTTTATGTGCGGTCAAATCCCATTACTTTCTGTCTGACAAGAGAACAACATCATGCAGGGTTGAACGATACCCAATATCTCATCTCTGCTTCCACCAACAGTTCAGCAATAACAACAACAACAACAACAACTATTTGCAGCAGCCAATATATTGATCCGGCATGATGGGTTTATAAGTGGCTGACAACAATGAAATGTTTGCTACAAATAGATTTCAGTAACATCCTGTACTGTACCGACAAGAGAAAAGGATTAAAAGGACAGCGCCAGAGTTACAGTTCACTTCTGTCATATCCATGTTAAAAAACAACATATTTCAAGAATGTTACAAAATGCTGTTAAATATGGTTATTTAATTATTTTACTTATTTGATATTCTTTACTGTGTTTTTACTTATTTATAATAAAAAAAAATGTATCTTGTTTTTTACTGTCTTTTGTTTGCACTATCCTCTCTGCTGCTGCAATCCTGAAAATGTCCCCGCTGCAGGACTTATAAAGGATTATCTTATCTTATCTTATCTTAAATTATCTTGATATTCATAAAATAGCATGCCTATTTCTGCCCAGTTTTATGAGAAAGAACAGCATTTCTTATTTAATTTCTTCCATGTCAAAATGCTTTTTAAAGCTGCAATAAATACGTTGTTAAATTGGATATTTCTGCAAACTTTCTGGCTTTTGCTTTCCACTCCTTGTTTCCTTGTTTCTACCGACATCTTTTCCCCGAAAACTGACACTAAACAGAAGCACAACGAGGGCAAAAGCTGAGAAGACGGTTGACTTTCCCTACTCTGGTATACGTGTCCCCTTCAACCAAACCAGCTGTCTTACAGGAGGCATCGCCACGGAGTCGGCCAATAAGAGACGAAAGATGTGGTTGTCTATGGCAACCAAAGGGACCAGAGAGATAGTGGACGAAGAGGGATGGACACAGACAATGTGATGGCCCAGCGTACACAAGCATGTCCACACACACACACACACACACACACACACACACACACACACACACACACACTGAGCAAACAACCCAGTGGAACAACACTCAGTGAGTCAGTGCCTGCATGATCCATTAGTAACTCTCCGCACACACACACACACACACACACACACACACACACACACACACACACACAGAAAAAAACCCTCTGACCCACGCGACATCAACTCTGAGACCTTTAGTAGCACAATGTCAGCGTGCTAAACACACTGATACAATCACGTTTGAAGCATTTATACTATTGTGATAGCATCGTTAACTTATTCTAGCGTGACATGTAGCTTGCTCTATATGATTTGACAGGACAGATTAAGTCCATCTGGGCTCTCAGCCAGCCGATGCAATTAGCATCCCCACAGTATACATACGATCCTGCAGCCAGCGTGTTCCACATGACTCGTATCAAGCTGACTTTTCATGCACTTTTAAAACTCCTTCCGTTGCTCCAGAGGCAACAGGTGAGTAAAGAGTCACCGCGTGCATGGAAAAATCCACTTACAATAAAAAAAACAGTCAACAAACATCAGCTGATGGGGGATCAGCTGGATCTGTGTTTACATTTGTATGTCATATCACCCTTTAGACTGGCTATTGATTGAGTACATAATAACAATGCTGCAACTGTCAACTTAGAGATATCAATCTTTTACAGCTTCGGTAATGTATTATTTATTATAGATCAAGTTAAAGAACAAGACATTTGCTGGTTTTAGCCTCTCATATAAAAAAAAAAAAACTATTAGAATTTTTCAAATATGGCTTCTTTAACTTTAGGTGGATATTTCTCGTTATTATTTGTATCCAATTTGTATGTAAACGGCAAATAAATGCATTTAAAAAGTGATGATTTCTTTCAGCCGTGCAGCATAACCTCTAGGTAGCACTACTCTACACTCACTGGTTGGGGAATTTGCATATGAAAGGTATATGGCCAGACATTCCAGGCCAGACGAGTATCTAAATATATCCCCCTTTCTGAATAATGTAGAGAGGGGTAGTGCGGGGGCAGTCAATAATTAAGTGGATCTATTGGTGTTGGAGGACGGCGCTCATTTACAGTGTAAAAGATAAGTGAGCCAGGAAAGCTAAGGTGTCAGAAGTAAGAATGAACGCAGACTCCTCTTACTCAGTCCTGCCTGCCAAACGCAGGGATACAGCGGATGATCAACCCTCTTT